>NC_040040.1:47597115-47852570 GCF_003713205.1 Coffea eugenioides
TCTGGGGTGCCAGCGGTCTGTTGATAGTTGTAGTTATGGTTGACAGGTAAGGTGGGTCTTGGATGATAAAGAGGGCGAGGTCTAGTTTGAAAGTTATGTGGATAACTATGAAATGGTGTTGTAGGTATGTTTGGGTAATTTGGTCGAGGTCGAGGGTGAGTGGTATTGGTGTGATAAACAGGATGATGGTTTGAATAGTAAGGGTAAGGGTTGGAGTAGGTAGGGTATTGTCGAAATTTGGGTTTTGGGATAGGGTTTCGATCCCAGGCAAAGGCGATTTCCCCCTCTTTCTTTTGGAATTGTTGCTTCTTCCCACCATTATTACTTTGGCCTTGCAAAGCTTCCACTTGAGTTTTCAAGGCAGACACATTGACAATCTTTCCAACCTTCACAAAATCATCATATTCTTCAAGCTTATTGACAATAGCAGCAAATGAGCATCCAGTCATGCGGAAGATTTCTTCAAAGTGCGGAGGATCATGTGCCTTAATGAAAGTGCGTATGATTTCGTCCTCCGTCATTGGTGGCTCGACTTTTGCAGCTATTTTCCTCCACCTCTTGGCATAAGTCTTGTGATCCTCGGAGGATTTTCTTTTCGTTCCTTCCAACGTGGTTCGGGTCGGTGCCAGTTCGCAATTGTACTCGTATTGTCTGATGAAAGCATTGGACAGATCAAGCCAGGTCTTCACCTCCTCCGGCTTCAAATTCGAATACCAATCAAGGGCGTCACCTTCTAGACTTTCCGGGAATAACCTTAACGGCAAGTTATCGTCATCCACTGGTCTACCCAACTTGTTAGCAAACAAACGCAAGTGTGTCTTCGGATTGCCTGTACCGTCATATTTGTTGAACTTCGGGGTCTTGAATCCCACTGGCAGCTGTACATTTGGAAACAGGCACAAATCATCGTAGTCTAGCACCCCTTGCTTGCTTAAACCTTGGCTTTTCCGGATGAACTCATCGAAACGGTCCAACCGCTTAAGTAACTTCAGATCAATTGGGGCACATGACTCCCCCACTTCCGGCTTGGTTTGAACAATGTTCTCCGGCACAAAAGGCTCTGCAGTAGTCTGATAAAAAGCGTGTGGATCTGGAGGCATGTTTGGACCACCTTTGCCACCTTGGGTTTGAAATCCCTGCCCATAGGGAGGATAGAACGGAGGATTTTGAGTGTAAGCATGTTGCGGGTTGACAATTCCCTCAAATGTAGTTTGAATTGGAGGAATAACAAAGGGTAACGTGGTTTGAATTGGCGGAATAACAAATGGTTCGGATTGTGGTTGTCTGACGGGCGGAGACTCGGGTTGCACTCCGCTACTAAAGAGCTCATCGATCAATTTCTTTTGGGCTGCCATTTCAGATGCCATTTCCCCAAATTTTGTAAGCAATTCAGTCAACTGAACTCCGGGACTTGTGACTTCCGGTTGGGTAGTTGCAACGGTCTTATCAGATGATTCTGGTTGAGTACTCATGTCTACACGATTCCTTTGGGTTCTACTTCGGGATCGCGTTATGATGGGGCTTCGTCGAGAAGTTATGTCTAAATGTTACCTGAAAATACGAAATGTCGTGCTTTTAGATTTAGCCCTGGCTTAACCTTTTTAACAAAAATAAAACAAAGGAAAAGAAAAAGACAAGAGTTAGTAAATATCCAAAAGATTCGGATGCATGTCCTATGGGGAAGCCTTTTTTGTGCCAAGGGTAGGCTTAGAATGAAAATGCAATCCTCCAGAGTAGGCACTATACAATACCTGATGGATCCAATCAGCTTATGGAGTGAAAAATAATTTGAAAAATTTGGCCAATTGGAGTGACGAGAGATTTGTTGAAATGAGGACAACGTCCGAATAAATTGATCACCTTTGATTTGCAAAACACACGGGTTTGACCTTGACGAACTTCCTATCGAAGAGATTGGAGTTCGTTGACAAATTTTCTCAGTGAAGCATGAGTCAAAACCCCAACTGATTAAATGGCTAGATGCAATGGATGCTTTTCTCAAAATCGACTAGGTTTTCCATTTTGAAATTCGATATTGAAATCCTAATTGGTCAAGTGAAATTGACAATTTATTAAAAATCGACCGGATTACCCTAAAAAGGGAAACAGGTCAAATGAATTGAATTTTAATTTATCCAAAATTAATCAGATCACCTCAAAAAGGGTAAATTGATCAAATAGATTGAACGAAACTTGATTTATTCAAAATCGGCTCGGTTGCCCTAAAAAATGGGTAAATTGGCCAAATGAATGAAATTGAATTAATGATTTATTCAAAAATCGGCCGAATGACCCTAAAAAGGGTAAATCGGTCAAATGAATTAATGATTTATTCAAAATCGACCGGATGACCCTAAAAAGGGTAAATTGGTCAAATGAATTGACGATTTATTCAAAATTGACCAGGTGACCCTAAAAAGGGTAAATTGGTCAAATGAATGATTGAATTGTCCGGCCATTGGTTATTTCAAAATTATTGAGGTGCATTAGTCTATGACCTTCTAAAAATCAAATTTTGGCCTCAATTTATTTATCATCTCAATAGGAGGAATCATTTGTGAATTTCTTCAAATTAATGTCCTTCGCGCAAGGGATTTTTACCAATTTTTTATAAAATGGCCAAAAAGTGATTATTAGATGCTCATATTCCAAAGATCACTCTATGAAAATGATCGGATCCTACCTTACCTTGTGCACTCCCCCTTTGGATGGTACAAAATGTAAACGTGCAAGTCTCACTGGATTAAGTATCCGAGACATAAGGTGGTTTATTCCTAACGCGGGATCCCCTAAATGGCATTCCCTTTCTAGGGTTTATGTGTGATGCCAGTTTATTAAAGCAGTAAAACATGCAATTTGAAATGAAATCATGACCTAAGAGGACCTTTTATACGCCAAGGTAGGCTTAGAATGCTATGCAATTATTAACCTATGAATGCAATACCAAAATCTTCAAACGTGCAATAACCTATCTATGAGTGTAGGTTCTAAAAGAAGGTCATGCCAGACCTCTTATTTGCTAGGATTTGTGAATGCAATAGGGACAAAAACCAAGAAAGGTTAGTTCAATCACACAAATACACATAACACATTGTAGCGAAACAATACAAAGAGATAAAGCGATAAAAGAAAAGAGGGGTTGGATCCCTCCCCTCGTGAATCGTGTCCCTAATAAGGCAAGGCCGACTCTACCCTAGGCAAGCTATCATGGATGCATGAGGTAGGGGTTCGCTAATGCATCTAGACTCGATAAGCTCAGGTCCCCGAGCCTTCAGACTTAGAAACCAAGGGTCATCAATCCCAAGGTTCTTTGTCGGTGGCTCGAGCGATTCCCCAAACACCGCTACGCACACATCGTGTCGCGGCTACGTGTTTGAGTGAATCTATCAAAAAAACCTCAACCTTCGACTAAAAGCTAAAGGCTATGAACCCGAAGCTTAAAATGGAAGGTTGAGTGACTCCTCGGATCATGCTACGCACACATCGTGTCACGATCACAAGTCCAAGTGAGTCGCCTAAAATCCTAGTAGGGTGGAGTGGCGTGACAAGCCACTAAAAGAAAAAATAAATGAGGGATAAATAATTAAAGCGTATGCACGTATGCTAGTGCTCGTTTGGAGGGGAGGGATCAAGAACCAACGCGAGACTCTAGGGTATGTCCCCCACCCAAATGCAATGCAAAGCGCTACATGAAACAAGTAAAATATACATCCAATCAACCAATCATACATACGTGAGTGAGGGAATAGTTTGATACGCGCGCGAGGCGAAAAGTCCTAAAATAGAAAATGCAACCCTAATATCCAAATGCAATGCATAAAAAGGGTAGAAAAGGGAAAAGAATGGCTAAATCAAATGCTTGGACCCACTTAGGAATTCCCCAGTGGAGTCGCCAACTGTCGCGCCCCACTTTTTGAATGTGTGTGGTGTGTGAATAGTGTGGAATATGTGAACGTGTGTAAATGAAAGTAAAAGGCCATGGGACTTTAAAAATACGACGATTTGGCCAAACGAAGTTTAAAAAGGGTTTTTGAATGAAAAAAAAATGGAGTCGCCACTTGGTATAGAGTTAGGGTGTACCAAGTCACCCAAAAAGTGATTTTTTAAAGAAAAGGTAGAAAGAAACCCCTTTTAAACGACTCCTAGTCCACGTAAACCAACGAAAAAGGTTCGGGAGTCACATTTGACGAAGGGGAAGGCAAGGATAAAAATCCAAGGCACCCCTTCGACCTAGCCAAGGCTAGTTGCGTGATTTAGCCCCACCTTTCCTAACTTTTCTACCAAAAATATGTATTGCATGTTTTGGATTTGACTAGATGAATGCAAAAAGAAAGAAAAAATGCAAACCTAAATTCTAAAATGTCTCTTGTAAGGTTTTTGATCCCAACCACATGAGTTGTGGCGGCCAATAAAGGAAAACCTTATAGAGGTCGATTAATGCAAATGATGGCTAAAGTGCAAGTGTGCAAGTGTATAACAAGGTGCACGTGTGAAATTGTATGAAAAATCCAAGTGTTTGTGTGCAAGTGTATGGAATATAGTGATAAGTGCATATAGGTGTAATTAAGTGCAATTTTGTGAAGTAGAAATCAAAATGAACAATAAGGAAAGGAAAAGTAATGAGGAAATGTGAATTGAAAAAAATGAGTAAGTGATAAATGAGAATGAATGAACCTAAAGGAATGCATCAGGTCGGGTATGAGAATGACTCCTAACTTTTTCGACTTCGATTTTCCCTTTGATTAGAAAGCAAAACTAGCGTGCTAAGGCTATCGAGTAGCCACACTCGCTCGTTTCCCTTATTAGAAGGGGACTCTTCAGGCAAATGTACCCTAACTAGCATGAGATGCAAGACCTAAAGTGAGGGGAAAGGGGAATCGAGGAGCATGTCAGATGATAAACTAAGAAAAAGTGCATGATATGTAGTGAACAGGCAAATAATACATTAATGAAAAACAAAGGAAAAATCCTATTGGGTCTAGCGTTGGACTAGCCCTTTCTATGAATTCCTACTAGCATTAGACTAGTGGAAACAAAAAAAGAAGCCACAACTAGCGTTGGACTAGTGTGGTGGCGTACATTTATCCATTCCATTCATTCATGGCTATGAAAGCAAGTAGACATGCCAAAACACTCGTAAACACGTAACACGTAACACTTAGCATGTTCGACTAGATGCAAGAGCCTAATAAAGCAATTAAACATGTAGCAACAAAAGCAAGCGACCAAGGGGAAGGGGAAATGGACCAGATGCTCTCCGAGCCCTATCTATTACAAGCCAAGAGGTGTACACATACCCCATAATGAATAACTTAAATAAAAAGCAAAAGGAAAGGGGAAGGGGAAATGGACCAAATTGCTCGCCAAGCCCTATCTATTACAAGCCAAGAGGTGTACACATACCCCATAATGAATAACTTAAATAAAAGTAAAGTAAATGTAATAAATGCAAGGAATTAAAGAAGGGCAAAGGAAAGCGAAGTAGACATGCATATTCACATAACACGTAGGAGCACGTAGGGTCAAATGAAGTGCAAATAAAAGGGTAGAGTGTACCTCCCTTGAAATTGGACCCCAATGAAGTGAAATCACTTATTTATCCTCCAAAATAAAAGAAATGGTCAAGGTACCAATTTATTTGGGAAAATAAAAGAAAATAGGCAGGACAAAGCTCACTTAGTCATAAAGTCCCTAAAGTCATGACTTAAGCGCAATGGAAACAAAGCATGGCAGTTAATCGAAGCAAACAAGCAATGAAGTTGCACAAATTAAAATTATCAAGGACCAATTTGATGAAATTCTTTAATTGATTGGGTCCTAGTGGAACAAGAAGAGACTTGGGGGCTTGAAATGTAATTTTTCTGAAGGTTTTTCATGCAGCTCATGCAAATTAACGTGGGATAGTCTGCAACAAGGGAAAAAAGAAAATTTCTGCAATCAAGAATATCAACGCAACTTGCATTTCCACAAACAAATATCAACTTTTAACACTAAATTTGATCACAACCATTCAATCAAAACATCTAAAAACCTTATCTTAGCAACATGCAACACAATTTCAACATCCAACAATGGCAAACATCGAAAGAAAAATCACACAAATACTTGAAGAAAAATCCAGCAAGCATTCGGCAACTGGAGTTGATCATTTTACAGCAAGGTTGTGATCCTAGCTCAAATGTTTAAGACCCAACTATACAAACTCAACACCACTCACCCACTTCCCCTTCAACATGAGATTAAGCTAGCAAAAGAAAATGGCCAAAACCAGTTTATATGAGCTATTTGCGAGAAGAAAAGAAGACAGCAAATTATGAGGATGAAAACGCAGCAAAAGGAGAGACGAAAAACGCAGCAAGAATTTCTGGAACCAAAACAAACAGGCCGCTGCATTTTCCTTCTGGCAAATGGAGGTTTAGCTTAACTTCAAACTAAGCAGCAAGGCCAAAGCTTTCACAAACAGCAAATGAAAGCATAGCAGAAAATCATGCAAATTCTAATGAGACCTTTATGCAAGACCCGAAGAGAATTTCTGCAACATCAAGCTTCGATAATTCATGAAGACTTTTAGCGCTAAAGCCAGCTGCAATTTTCTGCTAACATGCAAACCTTGGCAAACAAAGAAACATGCAAGACCTTAAAACCATTTCCCAACAAACATAGCTAGCCACCCATTAACAACAGGACTCTTGGCAGACTTACATACAATGAACGAGGACAAGAAACTTGTGCAACTGACTTCTAAGCTTCAATAAATTGCAGGAGGGACAAGTAAAAGCGAAAGAAATAAACAAGCAACAAGACCAAATGAGTGCAAGCTGTACGAAATGAAACAAGAAACCAACGGAAGGCTAAAGGAATAGAGAACAAACCAACAGACCACACAGAAATATGGCCATAAGCAAAAATCACGGGAGACATGTCTCAAGAACTTGAAAAGAGCTGCATTTTAAAGAGAAGGCTTACAGTGCACTGGGTTTCTGAACTTGAACCGAATCCGGATGGTGGCGGTACTGGTGGTGTTCGACGAACGCCGGCAGTGGGAGCAAAGCGCCGTTGACTAGACCGAGGGCTCCAGAGACGAAGCTTGCCGTCCCGCAACTGAAGTCGACTGAAATGTTCTTGCCGGCAAAGGCGATGGACTCCAGCTTTTCCTTTTCGCTCTGCTCTTCCTGTCCGAAGCCCTTTTCCAATCTCAGCTTTTCACCCAGCCCCCGACTCTCAATCTCTCTGGTTTTCCTTTTGTTTTTTCCAAATTCCAGCCGTCAACTCCCTCTTAGTTTTTCTGGTTTCTAAAACCTCTCCGTAGCCCTCTGTATTCTGTTCCTACTCCTCAGTCATCTTACGCTGCCTCCTCTCTCTCTTGCGGCTTCTGATTTTTCTTTTAGTTTGCAGCCGTCAACTCCCTCTTGCTCCCTTTTCTCCCCTTGCGGCTGCCTTTCTTTTTTGCTATTTATATGGGACGTCATCAACCCTAAACCCTCAACAATACTCTCCAAAATTTGCAGCTAAGGGGCTGCCCGAGCTTTCTCTTTGCAAGCTGCAACAATACGCAGCTTTATGCCGCGTATCCTCTCTCTTTTTTTTTTTTTTGAAAAATAATTTAACAAAATTAATAATAAAATACTAAATAATAAAAAACAACAAATTTACATCAAAATAAACAAACTGAAACAACAAAAATGCCATTTTCAATCTTTTTTTTTCATTTTTCATTTTCATCATTTTTCACTTTTTTTCTTTTTTTCACTTTCAAGAAATTCTATGCTAAAAACTTAAAAATAGAAATAAAACTAGAAACTAAAAACTAAAAATCGAATAAAACGAACACGACGAATAAAAAAACTAAAAATAAACAGTAAATGAAATTACACCAAAATTTGGTGTCTACACTTTCCTTTCCAACTTTAACTTCAATTTGATTTTTTCTGAAGGGATAATTTCAAAAACCTCTCTCGAGGTTTCTAATAATTTCATATAGTACCCTTGAGATTTTTAATATTACACTTACCTCCCTTGACCTATAAAATGACCATAATAACCTTAATATAGCAATATTTTCATGCAATTAAATAATACACTCCTAATCTTGTGCATAGGAATGCACCATACAATTAAATATTGGGCAAAAAGTCCCAGTGGCCCTCAAACTATTACCCGGATGAAGTTTTGGCCCCCAAACAATTAAATGTAAAGTTTTGATCCCCTATCTATCCAAAGTACAAATTGTTAGACTTTCTGACAAATTCATTAGTTAATACCGACGGAATCTACGATCACGTGAGAAGCACGCCGAAATACGAAGGGCTTTTTTGTCCATAAAGAGCTGTCATCCACTTGGTGAAATGGAGCGAAAAATGATTTTGACCAAACTGTTTACTTTCTCCACTATCTCTCCCTCTGTCTGCCATTAACGATTCTTGCTGCAACTTTCCGACTACGAGCACTACTACCAGCACCGTGGAAGTAGACATTGAAGCGAAATGGAGTGGAAAATAAGGAAGCCAGACGTGTACTTTGATCCATTTCTTGTTTACGGTAAGTGGTCTGACCCTATTTTTGTTCCATTTTCGTCTGAGCAGTGATGGTTTGTATATAATAGAGGAACAAAGCGTGTCAATAACGTTTAAAAAGATGGTATTAGTCAAATTTTCAGTTTGTCGGGAAGATTGGTGGTCCTATATGTTGGTATCTTTTACTGTAGAAATTAATATTCGCTTCAGTGGTCCTACATTATTTTTTTATTTTACCCATTAACCATGTCCGACAAAAAGGGGCCACTGAAATAGTAGTTTATTGGCCTAATACAACTGTTTTGACTCATAATTTGTGAGATAATTTATTCTTCCTATTTTAAATATTGTATTGACCTGAGGCTAAAATTGTTGTAGAGGCTGATTCTGAATGGTTTACTATACGTTTGCATCATGGGGGGAGAATTAATTGGGGACAATATGTGGGGTATGTTGATGGAGATGTAGATGATGTAGATCTTTGCAGCGCCGAGAAAATGTCCATTCTTGAACTGAATAAGATGGTGAAAAAATTAGGACATCGTAGAGCTGCTATACTGTATTACTATGTTGAACCAAATAAAGATCTATCCAATGGTTTAAGAGAGTTATGCACTGATGAGGATGTTAACAAATTTTCAGAATGGGCTTACAAGTTTAAGGTGATGGAGGTATTTTGTAACCACCTGACACCCGAAGAAATTGAAAAATTTAGGTCTCCTTTGATTGTTAAACCAGTAGAAAAAAAACGTTGTGGTGTTGTGATTGAGGAGTTGGATGAGCAGGGAAGAATAATAGGGGAACCATGTTCTGAAAAAAGTTTTAGAATGGGTCTGTTATTTGAGGAACATACTGGTACAAAAGACAATCGAGATGAGTTACAGAACTCAGGTTTACAGCAGAAACAAATTGGGTCATCAGAACAGCCTCATAGTGCTGGACATGGACAGAGCATCCAGCAGCTTGCTAGTGCACTAGATCTAGAAGGGAGAGCTACTACCTCTGCTTCAACAGACCAGCATCAAGGCACATTCGAACGAGGTGCTGCCTCTGCTTCTACTATCCAACATGAGCAAGCTAGTGAACTAGATCCAAAAAGAGGTATTGCCTCTGCTTCAACAGACTAGCAAGAAGGCACATTCGAAACTTCTACTATCCAGCATCCTGTTGACCATCATAGCAGTGAACAACCTATTGCAGAGGAAGGAGTCATAGAAGATGTTGAAGAATCAGAATCAGAGCATGACTCTGACAGATTTAGCACTGGTGACTACTGTGGCGATGAGGCACTACTGGATGGTTTGGTACCAGAGACAACAGGGGGTGGAACTTCAGAGCAGCAGTTTGATGAGCCACTAACACATGAGATGCAGCCTGATTCACAGCAAAATAATGAAGCAACAGGCACATTCTCTTCACAACAGCATGATGCACAGCAGCCACAACAGAAAAAAAAACAGGTTAGGAGAAGGAAAAATGTACAAGCACAGCAGCAACAAGCTTGAAATGAACCAGAAGCTTCTGATACATTGGCTGAAGATGTAATCCCAGACCACCTTAGCAGTTATGGTGGCTCATCAGAAGAAGAAGAAGATGGTGACCAATTCCAAAGAAGGTACAAAGATTTTTGTATGGAGAAGTTCAAGATTGATACCAGATTTGAGTTGGGTATGAAATTTGGTTCAAGAGCCCAGTTTAAGGCAGTTGTTCAAGAATATGGTATCAAGATGGGGAGGCCAGTATATACCAAGAGGAATGAGAGTATAAGGGTGAGAGCCAAGTGCAAGGCCCTATGCCAATGGTTTGTGTTTGCCTCAATTGAAAAAGCACTTGGGAGTACTAATTTGGTAGTTAAAAGCATGAATGACAAGCATGAAAATTGCAATCACGCCTGGAAAAATAAAAACCTGAAGTCTAAGTGGTTGTCTGACAGGTACATGGAGAGGATTAAGTCGAACTCTCGAATCCCAGTTAGGGAGATCCGACAAACTGTGAATGAGGAATATCAAGCTCAAATTTCCTGATGGATAGCAGCCAAAGCAAGGAAACTGGCACTTGAAATGATAAAGGGATCAGCTGAACAACAGTATAAAAGAATTTGGGAATATTGTGCTGAGATAAAAAAGACACATGAGGGCAGCACAATGGAAGTGATGTTTACTCCATTTAGAGGGCCTGGGGGCAATCCAAAATTTATGAGACTCTACTGCTGTTTAGGGCCATTGAAAAAAGGATTTAAGGATGATTTGAGGCCATTGATAGCATTGGATGGGTGCCATTTGAAGGGGACTTATAGAGGGCAGTTATTGACTGCCATTGCAGCTGACCCTAATAATGGATGGTGGTCCATTGCCTGGGCAGTTGTAGAGAGAGAAGCTACGGAGCAGTGGACGTGGTTCTTGAAATACCTCAGTGATGATTTGGAAATTGAAAATCAATTTCATTATACCTTTATTTCTGACCAACAAAAGGTATACACATATACACTTTGCAATAATGTGAACATGTGTATGTATGTGTATGTATATACATAGTAACCTTCCTTGATATTTTGTTTCTTCCTTTACAGGGGTTGGATAGAGCATTAGCTGAAGTTCTTCTAAATTGTGAGCATAGGTATTGTGTCCAACACATGTATCGAAATTTCAAGAAGAAACATCCAGGTTTGCCTCTTAAGGATAGGCTGTGGAATATTGCCAACAGCACAACAGAGGAACTCTACAATAAAGCAATGGCAGAACTCAAAGATTTTGATAACGAGGCATATCAGTGGGTAAAAAATGCTCCAACTCCTTGGCATTGGTGCAAGGCCTTCTTTCCGACTCACACAAAGAGTGACATGCTGGTCAACAACTTGTGTGAGTCTTTTAATGCACATATTCTTGAGGCTAGAGACCAGCCAATTATAACAATGCTGGAAATGATCAGGGAGTACCTTATGGATAGGATCCGGAAGAGAAAATCAGCAATGGAAAGATATGATAGCCCAACTGGACCTCTAATCAACGAAATTATTGAAAATAGGGTAAAAATTGCAAGTCAGTGGATGCCTATTTGGAATGCAATGCATGGCTACCAGGTGAAAGGACCAAGAGGGGCCCAATTTGCTGTAGATATGGAGAAAAAGAACTGCAGTTGCAGGTTATGGGAGGTTAGTGGCATTCCATGTTGTCACGCCATTGCTGCCATTCTTTTGAGGAATGAAGACCGACGGCAGTACTTGAATGTTTGTTATAGTAGGGGGCTATTCTTGAAGCTTTATGAAAATGTGTTACAACCAATTAGTGGTGAGGATCATTGGCCCCCATCAACAATGCCTGAATTGGAGCCCCCGGTATCAGTAACTCAACCTGGAAGGCCTAGAAAGGCTAGGAGAAGGGACACAATTGAAGGCAAGAATCACGGCAGAAGACTAAGAAGAAGGATCATTATTCATTGTCGAAAATGTGGGGAGGCTGGTCATAATGCAGCAACATGCAAGCAGCCAACCAATGAACAAGGGCAGCAAGATACTTCAACTGAACCTGTGACGCAGCAATCAAATGCAAGAACGAGGAGACAAACAGTAAGTACAACCAACAACATTCACTTTTAATTTTTCCTGTTTAGCAGCTAACATGGTTCATGAAACTTTGGAGGTTATGCAGTCAGAAATACCACAGCAACAGCAGGTTGATGAAGCTGCGCATGAGCAGCCACAACAGCAACCAGGCCAGCAACAACCACATGAAATCCATGATCATGAACCTGGGCACCACCAACCACAACAACAGCAACAAACATCTACCCCAGGCCCGAGTGAAAAGACTTGTCCACCAACCCGTAGCAGGAAAACTTCAACTCGGAAATCACTCACTGATGCAGAAAAAGGAGCCATAAATGCTAACTATGCATATTTGGGTAAGGAGCCACCGTACACAGTTGGTTCTTGGAGAGGAAAGTGGAGTGGAAGAGGTAGAGGGAGAGGAGGACAAACCACAAAAGATAAGGGACGGGGAAGAGCTAATTAAAGAGGAGCAACAGTCAAGAACTGATTGAAGAGGGACCTCTAATCACATTTTTTGCCAACTGTTTTTTGTCTTACAATCTTGAATCTCTTTGGATGTTAGTGGATGAATTCCAATCAACTTTTGTTAGTGCTGATTACGTTTTGTATTCTGGATATATTTTTGTAGACCATTGACATCAGCATTGGTTATGTAGGGTCAGTATAATATGATGGTCTTTATATTTGCTTACTCCACTTTTGCAAATGTTCATGTCTTTGTCTGGTTAGTATATCTAGTTAATGGAATTGTGCTGCGTCTTCACATTGAGGGCCACTGGGACTCAATTGATTTTCACTTTGTCATTCCTTTCAAGCAGAGCAGTTCTTTTACAATTGAAACAACATTACAGAGTATTTCAACAAACAAGTGAAACAATAAAGCCTTACAAATATAGTCTGATTTTTTCCCAGCAAAGCATGCCTGATTTTTCATTCAACAAATCAAAACTTAGATTTCATTGCACATCTACCGATACAGTCATTACAGAGTACAGAAACAATAATGCGCACCCACTTCATCTTCATACTGCTCCTTCTATTTGCCTAAAAACTGTGAGATTTCCATTTTTTTTGCCCCAACTAACTGAGATTATAGTTGTAAGCATCCATGTTAACAAAAACAATCTCACCAGACACTTGTTCACCCACTTTTTGCTATGGATTTCTTTTTCTAGTTCTTTCACTTTGACCTTCAACTTTGCGACTTTTCTTTCTTGTCTTCTTACTTCTTCTTCATACGCATCTCTTTGCTGTTCAGCTACATTAATTCTTTTCAGAAGCCCAGGTATGATCTCCGTTGACCGGCTGCACATCTCCTTGTCGATCCACTGCCAAAATCTGCAACCACCATCCGCGCACACCGCAAATGTCCGTCCAGGATTTCTTGAGGTCCACGAAGTTATGACTCTCGACATTTTCTCACACCTGCACAATGGGAAATCCGGATTGTTGGTTTCTCGCATGCTTCCAGTTCAACAACTTCTTTGGCTGCAATTGAGTTTTTCTTTGTTCAAGTTCAGGAAGAAGTCCCATTTCACCAAGTGGATGACAGCTCTTTATGGACAAAAATGCCCTTCATATTTCGGCGTGCTTCTCACGTGATCGTAGATTCCGTCGGTATTAACTGATGAATTTGACAGAAGGTCTAACAATTTGTACTTTGGATAAATCGGGGGCCAAAACTTTACATTTAATTGTTTGGGGGCCAAAACTTCATCCGGGTAATAGTTTGAGGGCCACTGGGACTTTTTGCCCTTAAATATTTAATGGAAACAAAAACAAGGTTCACTTATAGAATAACTAATTATGTCGTAAACATAATTCTAACATATTACAAATTAATTTTAGCTTGACTTGAAAGATCTCTAAAGATGAATAGAAGAAGATGTAAGTTGAAGATTTAAATATGGAACATGTATTGGTACTCCAACATTTAAGGGATAGAATGTTATATTAATATAGTTAGTGAAATTTTTTAAGTTTAACAATACTAATTTTTTTTCTTTTGTAACTTAGATTGAGATTTTAAAATTTAGGGATTGATGGTAGCGGTGGTCCTGATGATAGTGGTACTCATTTGAGATGTAGGTACATGAAAGGTTTTAAATAATAGAGATAAGGGTTGAAAGTGGATTTGAGATTTTGTGCATGTTCCATATTTTTTTATCGAATTTTATAACAAGGTAAAATGAACTTTACAATTTCACGAGGGCAATTTGGGTTATTCATTCAAAATTTTGACCATTGAATAGTTTTTGTTACCAAAATGATAAATTCAAGGGAGATATGTGTAATTTTTAAAACCTTAAGGGAACTAAGTGAAATTGCTAAGAACCTCAAGGGAGGTTTCTGAAATTATCCCTTTTCTGAAACCATCTTTTGCTAGTTTGTTCTTGAATTTTTTTTTCATCTGGAGTTATTTGCAATTTTCATGGCTGAGTATACTCTTTGGCTTTTGTTGG
Organism: Coffea eugenioides; assembly: GCF_003713205.1. Lineage (NCBI taxonomy): Eukaryota > Viridiplantae > Streptophyta > Magnoliopsida > Gentianales > Rubiaceae > Coffea > Coffea eugenioides. The sequence continues at coordinate 47,611,638 of NC_040040.1, forward strand.
ACTGAAATCGTAATTTGATTACAAGTTTTGGGGCCTTCTCTCTTTGAAATTGTAAGAGATCTTTAGAATGTTCGTATGCCCATCTACTGTTTGACGAAATGCCTTAACGAGAACTTGAAATAAAGAGACAAATCCCTTGTATTTGTGCTCGTGGGGAGGATTTCCGATCAGTCCAACGCTGATCGGAGCCCGTGACTTGGCGGGAAAGCCATCAAAGACCCAGAGATTTTTGTTTTGATTTTCTTCTATATTTTCCCTTCGTTCTATTTTTGGTTGTCCAATGGAATTTGGTGTGTGTATTGTGCGTTCGGGTGCGAGAGAGAGCGAGGGCGAAGATCTGGCAGGTCCAATGCGTGCCGGAGATGATGATTTCTAGTTTCCGGTGAAAGTTCCACTGAAGAAGCGGGAACGCGGGTTACGTCGGTTTCTCCACTGTTTCAACGGAGAAAGATGACACATTTGTGATTTCACCCCAAATTTTACAATCTTTCAGATTTACCACCGAACTTGTTTTAGATGGTTTTAATTAAGTCCGAAGACTAGATTAGTCAACTTTTGCTTCATTAGTCTATCTATTGTAATTAATTTATTTTCTCTTTTTAGAAGTAATGTAATCCATATGGGACATAGGACCAATTGAATCTTGTAATTTTCTTTTTCTTTTTTCTTTTCTATTTTTCCTTAATTATTTTATTTTGTCGCCTGTGATCGAGTGGGCAGAGCGTGCGTTGTTTCGTGGCTTTTACAGCTGAAGCTTTGAAATTAATCATTTCATTTTATTTCATTCTTTATGTGTTATGCAATTTATTTATTTGTTTGGATATTTTGTGTTAATTAAGTACATATTATGTTTCAGGTCCCTGGTTCGAACCTTGCTGCCAGCAAGTTGTTGAGGGTGGTGAATAGTCTGCGGGGTCCACTCCCTGCGGGACACACCTAAAAAAAAAAAAAAAAAAGTACATATTATGTGTTTAGCAATAGATTGACTCATTTTTGCCGTAAAATTTAAAGAACAAAATTAAACTTGCATTTGACCTTTTCTCCTTACAAATATAGCTTTCGAACTTATTTCTCTGATTTCGAAAGACATGGAATTGTTTTATTAAAGGATTTTAATTTGTGTTTTAAAGATCAAAAATTACTTTTAGGTGATTCGGTATAACTAAATCCAATATCGGGTGACAATTCAGAATTTTTGAAAAATCCCTTTTCTAGACTTTAGTGGGCCTCAATCTGTGGTTTTGTTAAGCTCTATTGCGGGTTTTTTTTTTTAAATTTTTATTTTGGAAATAATGTCGGCGGACAGCTTCAGCCATTAGAGCCATGTAAAGGCTTTGTACCTGTACCATTTGGGTTCTGGCTTTTGCTTGCTTCCATGATATGTCGATTATTCTTCCTATCGGCCCCTTTTCTCAAAGCCTACAAATGGCTCGCTGACAAGTAAAGACAATTGTATGTGCAAAGCAAAAAGATAATAATTCCCCCAATATGGGGCTTTTGCCTAATAATCTTTTTTTCATTCTTTTCTTTCTTCTTTTTTTCGCCTGTTCTTTATTATCTTTACTCTTCTTTTCCTCATCTTCTAATCCTAATTCTATGTATCGACTTCAAAAGTAATCTGTCTAAAAAAATTCCTTTTATGGTCAAATAACTTCTTACTAAAAAAGTTTGGTCATCATTAGTTATCGTAAGATAAAAAATAGCATGCGTTAACAATTTCAAGTATTTTCTGTTGATATTATTTTCTTCTTATGCATCAATTTTTATTAAAAAATAGAAATAATGAAAATAATTTTACTAAACATAAACTTTTTATTTTATAAAATTTGATAATAATTAGATATATTATATAACAAAATAACAGTATGTATGTTTGAAACTCAAAGGAAATTTTAATAAGAATAAAGAAGAAATGAAGAAGAAAAAAGAAAGATAAATATAAAATTATTTATGCTCTTTGTGTAATATCTAATTTTGATGCTTAATGAGAAATTGTTAGTAAACTATCAAGCGTTTGAATTATCTTTAATAAATGCACATTACCATTCACAAGTCGAGGAATTTCCCCGCCACGGACACCTTGGCCCATAAGTTCTTTAAGAGTTTCTGGTGGGTTCCTGTACATAGTCAGGGCAAGGCGATCAGCACAAACATTCCTCTGTCGCCATGTTTGTTCTATTCTACATTCCCAATCGCAGCTCAGCATACCTCTGATCTCAGTGATCATATTCCAATATTGGCTCTCCTCTAGTGCTGATTCTAGTAACGACATAGCTACTGAGAATCTGTCTCCAGTATGACTTTCTTGTTCCCTGCTTGCTCTATAGGCGATTCTAGGTCCCAAGAGTATGGCCCTCCCTGGATTATGTTTTTGCACCTCCATCTACATTCATCTTAATCCAGCCCTCCTGTGGCTTGTCGCAGCTGATGTATTTCGGCTGGTTCCTGTTCTCCGTGCGAGTATTGTTAAGCTCCTGAGCCTCTACTGCTTGCTGAATTAGCTGCTTCGGACGGGCTTTGAGCTTTCTGTCCAGCCTCTGATGAGCCTTCTCATTCCTCACTGTCCATGCCCAGTGCACTACCTCTTGGGAGAGCATGGGCCAGAGTACGTTCTTGGTCCTTCCTATGTCACTCTGCTTAACGTTCCAATCCACCCATTGAATCGGGGACTTTGATTTGAAGTCCTCTCCGAATTTTGTTGATCCAATCACAGTCTCTCAATGCATGCAGTGCTGTTTCATTTCTTCTTCCACATACTTCACATTTTCTGGAAGGATGCAGATGTCTGTAATGTTTTTCTGCATTAGTGAGCAATCGTCCATGCCTCACTCTTCACAGCAGCGACTTCCATCTACTAGGGCCTTTAAAGCTTCCATATTCTTTCCCAGGCCATGTCTTTCTCCTTCTTGTTTTGCTAATTCCCATGCAAATCATAGGCTGATGTGGTGAAATTCCCATTTGCCTCTGGACTCCAAGTGATTGTGGCTGGGTAATCCAGCTCCTTGTAGACTGCTGCTGCTCTAGTCAGACTCAGTGTATTCTGGTGCAGATATTTGCTAAGGGTACTCCAGACCCAACCCAATCTGAGTTAGTCCAATACTTTCCCACTTTTTTGGTTAACTCTGACCCTTGTACTTTGCTTCTCGTGTTTTGTCCCTGTGTTTTGATCGTATATGACCTCTTTGCAAGCTTTTTTTTTAAAAAAAAAAAAAAGTTTTTTGCTGCAATGGCACTTGAATTGACTTGGTTGGTTACGTGTATTTTATGTCCCTATGATTTGTTCTATCCATTTGTGATATTTCTCTCTGTCTGTTTTCTTGACCTTATTCGTCTTCATCCCAATGGGAGCTCGCTGCTCTAAATTAGGCTTTTGTTGGTGGCCTTCCAACCTCAAATCCAACATCTCTTATTCCTCTGATCTTGGTAATTCTTAAAACTCTGTTAAATGTATAAAAATATAATCTTTGTTCCCCTTTTTCTGATGTTTTTCCTTCTGGGGTTTGAGAGAAATGTGGAGAAAATAAGAGGATGAAACTGCCAGCATTTAAAGAATGCAGTTTAGATGAGTTGAAGGTGGCGACTTCAGGATTCTCAGTTGAAATCTTTTTATCAGAACATGGAGAGAAAGCTCCCAATGTTGTCCACAATTTGCAGCTTGAAGATGACTGCTCTTGGATTGCTGTCAAACGTTTCAACAAGTCTGCTTGACCGGATTCTCGGCAAATGATTATTATTATTACTTCTTTTCAGCAAGTCCCCAGCTATAGTGTTTCACAAATGCGATATTATCTTATTTGTGTACGTGCCTTGATATCAGCCATAGAACTTAGTTAACCATAAGTCTGGTAGTTGGTATTCAGATATAAGATTTGTTATATGCAATTTGTAGGTTGATGAGTGAGGAAACTTATTGCAGGCTGATGTGGATTGAAACCTTGATTATACTGTTGTTATACCTTTGTTTAAGGTCACATGGGATGAAGTATCTTGTTTCTACCAATAATATAAAGTCAATTTCATGTTTTTTTTTTCTTGCTCACTTTGGCTCTTACTATTTTGCATTTTCCTGCTTACAGCCTTGTTAACTCTCCCCCCTTCACTCTTTTTTTTTTTTTTATTGTTTTCTAATGCTGAAAATGATCTGAAAACATGGAAAGATAGCAAAATCTAACCCCTGATGATGCTTATAAGTTTTGAGTAGCTACATCATTAGGAAATTAATGGATCTCTTAATTAAACCATAATGCAACCTAACCTTGAAATTGTAAGTGTAGATTACAACCTGGGTGAAGTCCTCTAATGTTGTGGTTCTTTAATGAGAATAACACTTACTATTTTTTTTTTGATGATTACATATTTAGATGAAAGTTTGCTCTAATTTTGGTTCAATATTTTATTTTGGTTTATCTGTAACTAAATTCCATAAAAAACAAACAAATTTCATTAATGATCCATTTTGAATTAGTACAAATTATTTTACTAAACTCGGCGTCTCCGTCCTTTATCCCATCCTAGTTATTATAAGAAAATGCCACAACTTGCTAGTGACGTATGGGCCCTCATGAGCGTCAACTTCGTTCCTCGATCTGTATAGCATCTGATTGCAAGAGATTAATCTTTACCCACAAACGACAGCTAACTTCTTCACGTACGAACCGTTGAAATTTGAGCTTTTCGAACCTATTGAACCCTTGGTCGCTGTTGTTTGCTTCCTCGTTATTTCGCTTGTTTGTACTTCTTCCTGTTAGTCCCTTTTCTCACCTCGACCATTGACTTTGAAGTGTTCGACTGTGAGTGTGTGTATATATATATATAACACACAGTCTTAGTTTCCTATACAGAAGATAAATAAAATAATAGATGTAGCTGCAAGGAAGTGAGAACCGGGGAACGGGATCGATCCAGAAGATATAGCAGTTTTCTCCTGTACAAAACCACAAATGGCAAGAATGGAAGCTCAAACTTCTCCCTCCCCTCCTTTTTCTGCGGAAGGTTTGGGGCCTTGTCAACTATCATACTGCCATTCATTTGACAATTTTTATCAGTGGTGGGTTTTCTGGAGCACATGCGGCAATGACGGAGGACGCTGCGGGAAGCCTCATCATCTCTCAGCCAGTAAGTATGGAGTTCTTTCAATAATCTCTCATAGATATATAACATGTATGTTTGTGGATATTTTTGTTGGACTCTATTTATCGCAATTAAATTTGTCATAGCTATATATTGTCTGACTCTGATAAAACTCCTGTGGAATAAATTTGCATGAACAATTTAAAAGAGAAAAAAAATTAGTTTGATGAGAAATTAAACGGTTATATGGATGTTAGAAAGATACAAAGGCTTGGGCCATCCAATTGGAAGGTACAAAGGAGGCGGCGGCGAAGGTACACATTCCATCCATCAGATGTGTAGAATTAGGTTGGAAGGCTCTGTCAAAGTATAATTTGGAATTTTTCTAAACTGCAATTTGCTCAAAGTTTATGATGGATCATCATGACGCATGAGTACATAACTTCCTTTCTTTGACTTGTTTGGTCTCGGCGAAACCACGGGTCAATCAGTAGAGTACTCTGCAATTAATAAATAAATAAATGATACAATAGTACTAGTATATACTAGCAAGCACCCTTTAATATTTTTTATACTGATTTTCCTATTGCAGCTGCTGACGGTGCCGTGATTAAGGACCAGATCAAATGGTTTCTACAACTTGCTTTGGAAGCAATAGCGTGGTGCCGGTGTCTAGTTCAGTTTTGGGGTTTAGTGAAGATTGGCGACAAAACCTATTTGACAACTTGTGACCAGCCTTTTGCTCTCAAATGCTACCGCTTCAGTGATCTAGACGTCAAGGAACTATGTGAATATCGGAAGCACTGTTTGGAGTACTTAATACCCGTCGATGAAGATGACCAAGTGCAGCTTATAATTGGTCCCCCTGGTCGGGTTTTCCGCAGTGGGTTGCCTGAATATGCACCTCGTGTGGATGATTACACTATTGGAGAGTATCCTCAACGTCATTATGCGGTCGGCCGTGTCATGGGATACTGGGCGTTGCCAATCTACCATCCTACTTGGCACCTTCCCAGTGGTGTACTTGAAATTGTATCACCACATTTTTGGGGCAAACCGTGTCGACGTTGGGTTCTGGAGACGCTTCAGGTTCGACTTTTCTCTTTTCAAATTACTTAATTACTTCTTTTCTATTGCTGATAAGGACCGGGGGCGGTGTTGTTTATCATTTATGAGTTATATAATTATTATTATAATTTTTATCAATAAATTAGATAATATATATGAAATGGGTGCAGACTCCCTCTCTTATATATATATCTAACTATATAAAAGCGGAGTTGGAATGAACAGTGCCATTTTGGTCGAGCGGTTATCACGTAATTTTCAGCAACTTTGATGGCTTTTGTATTTGTTGGTTTTGTTGGCTTTTCGGCAACTCCATTTGCATCAGTCTTTGGCAGTTCCTTATGTCATTAGAATTAGCCTTAGTAGTCCTTCATTTTTCGCTAATGCCATTTCCTGTTTCTGCCTTACTCAGGAGACCGAAAGATGCATGTTATAGTTGAGTGGTTTCTTTGTAATTTATTTTGTTCTTTGTTCCTCTTTGTTTGCATCATTTTTGCCTAATTGTGATCCGCAGAGATAGGCCATCTTAGCTATTCTTGAGTGTTAGTTTAGCCTTAGGTTAGTCTTATTTTTCAGTTATGCCATTCCTTTTTTCCTTCGTTCAAGCTGCATGCTATAGTTGCTTGATTATTTGGTAATTTTGTTGTCTTCTGACCCTATTTTTTGTTGACTCATTGTTCACTTTTGTGGATGCCTCACTTTTTGTTTCTACATGTTTCTTTGAAACCCTCCTCTTCTTCGTTGGAAAATTGCCATTTTGACTTTGAGTAATCTACTGTTTTGTACTTTTGATTTGTTCATGTCATTTGAAAACCTATTAGAGAGATGAGAATTCCCACATTTTCCTTCCTCTTAATCATGATGCTTGTTAAATTTTTCCCATTTTTACTTTTATTCATGCTTATTTATATTCTTTTATTTTACTAAATATCCGATGCCTTTTATATTCTTTGTTGCCTACATTCCTTACATCTAACTATACAATCAATATATTTATGTGATTTAATGTTGTTATATACCTTTTTATTTAGGCTCTTTAAGTTGGAATGTTGAATTTAGTGATATTTTTTACTTTTTAAACAAAATTTAAAAGTTAGTCTTGTATTTTTAGTACAAAGTTAATTTTGTGGTTAATTATTTGCTTTTGAAGTATTCTGTAAATGCACAATTATTGAGGAAACAATTAATAAATTATTGTTGGCTTAACATGAAATAAAATTGTTAAGTGTTCTGTAAAGACACAATTATTGAGGAAATAATTAATAAATTATTATTGGCATTAGTGACTTTAAAAAATGAATTTTATTACTGTGACATGAAATAAAATTGTTTGCAAAAAAGATCAATGCATATATTGCAAAAAAAATGAAATAAAATAGTGTTCTGTAAAATTGTTGAATGCAGTGGTTGTTTAGCATGTTCAGGAGTAACTTTTGACTGCACGATTCCTAAAAATTGAACAGCAGAAAAAGAAAAAAAAAACAGAGAGAGAGAAGTCCAACATTGTTATCACAAATAACCAAAATCGGTTAAGGTGTCAAGGGTTTGGACTAAAAATGGTTTCTAATCCTACTACTTTTTAAAACATACAATTATAAAGATATATTAGTCTATATATCCATATTTACTCTATATAATTATTACAAATTATTAATGCCCTTGTTTTTATTCTTATTCTTTTCATTCTATAAAAAAGAATAGTTAGTTTGTTATTTACTAATAGTTTGGATATCTAATAACAATTGCAGGATAACCGCTCGACAAAAAAACACTGTTTATAGGGCAACTCTCACTTTTATATTGTTAAATAAATATCCATATTTAATGTATATATATAATTATTATAAAATTTTTAGCATATTCATTTTTCATAATGGCTCAAAATTGCTCTAAATTGAAAAGCAATGTTGTATGCTATTTTTTTATTATTCTTTTAGTCAAACATGCAAGATTAATTAGATTGTTTCTTACATTAAAAAAATTAAAGTACTTTAAATTTCAAAAACAATGTATAATACATGGATCTTAATGTGGATTAATGATCTAATATTAGTGAGCGGCATTTTACAAAAATATGAAAGAAAAATAATTGTTGTGATTATATTGATTAAATGTTTTAATTTGTGCAAAAAAAAAAGGAAATAGGCCCATATTTATGGAATTTAGTGAGTAATAGAGATATACATAAATATAGACGGGTATCTTTATAATTATTTCATCCAGACTACATAATTTATACAAATCATACCACACAAAATGTCGACACTGCATTGTCTGAATTACAGTACTTTATTAACCACTATAGTACAAAATATCCTCCATACTTCACAAACTATTAACACTATATTCACCCAACCAATTTACCGCACTATTATTTTATAATTCAAGTCAGACTTATAATAATTATATAACTCTGTACATTATAAGAAATATATAACGGTTAAAAATTAAGCAACTTAACACGGGAAATATTAGCGTTCCTGCGCAACGCGCAGGCCGTCTCACTAGTCTATATAATAAAAGAGAGAGTTGGAGGATGAATAGTGAATTTTGGTCAAGCGGTTATGCTGCTATTTTTGTGACTTTGAGGGGCGTTTTGGTCTTTTGGTCATTGAGAAGCCTCCAGTCATCCTTCTGGTCAAATGCTACGGTGATGAAATCTCAGCTGAAAACCAGACCATAATAACGAACAAAAAGAAAGGCAAAAGGCATAACTTTCTATGTATTTGTACAAAGAGCAATAAAGGGACGCAACAGTTAAGCTTCTGAACTTGTATAGATTTTCTCTAATTCAGTCAGATAAAGCTCAAGAATCATACAAATAATCTGGGCTAAAAATAAAAATTGATAATCAAGTTGGATTAATATATTTTTTCTAATTTTATTCTGAGGTTTCACGTATTTCTATCTGTTTCTTATTCTTGATAATCTGTGTATTTGTTGGTTTTTCCCTTCTTCTTTTTTGCACAGATTAAAACATTTAATCAATATAATCACAACAATTATTTTTCATTCATATTTTTGTAAAATGCCGCTCAATAATATTAGATCATTAATCAACATTAAGAGCCATGTATTATTACATTGTTTTTGAAATTTACAGTACTTTAATTTTTTTAATGTAAGAAACAATCTAATTAATGTTGAGCGTTCTGTAAATACACAATTATTGAGGAAATAATTAATAAATTATTATTGGCTTTAATGACTTTAAAAATGGATTTTATTACTGCGACATGAAATAAAAATTGTTTGGAAAAAAATGAATGCATATATTGCAAAAAAATGAAATAAAATAGTGCTCTGTAAAATTGTTGAATGCAGTGATTGTTTAGCATGTTCAGTAGTAGCTTTTGACTGAATGATTCCCAAAAGTTAAACAGCAGTAAAAAAAAAAATGAAGTCCAACATTGTTATCACAATTAACCAAAATCGATTAAGGTGTCATGGACTAGAAATGGTTTCTAATCCTACTACTTTTTAAAACATACAACTATAAAGATATATTAGTCTAGATATCCATATTACTCTATATAATTATGACAAATTTTTAATGCCCTTGTTTTTATTCTTATTTTTCGTTCTATAGAAAAGAATAATTAATATGTTATTTACTAATAGTCCGGGCATCCAATAACAATTGCAGGATAACCGCTTGACAAAAAAACATTGTTCATGGGACAACTCTCGCTTTTATATTGTCAGATAAATATCCATATTTAATGTATATATATAATTATTATAAAATGTTTCCTAATGGCTCTAAATTTAATGTGTATATATTCATTTTTCCTAATGGCTCTAAATTACTCTAAATTGAAAAGCAATGTTGTATGCTATTTTTTTATTATTCTTTTAGTCAAACATGCAACATTAATTACATTGTTTCTTACATTAAAAAAATTAAAGTATTGTAAATTTCAAAAACAATGTAATAATACATGGCTCTTAATGCGGATTAATGATCTAATATTAGTGAGCGACATTATACAAAAATATGAAAGAAAAACAATTCTTGTGATTATATTGATTAAATGTTTTAATTTGTGAAAAAAAAAAAAAAAAGAATAGGCCCATATTTATAGAACTTAGTGAGTAATAGAGATATACATAAATATAAATGGGTATCTTTATAATTACCTCACCCAAACCACATAATTTATACAAATCATACCACACAAAATGTTGACACTGCATTGTCTCAATTATAGTACTTTATTAACTATTATATTACAAAATATCCTTCATACTTCACAAACTATTAATACTATATTCACCCAACCAATTTACCGCACTATTATTTTATAATTCAAGCCAAACTTATACCACCTATATAATTCTCTATACTACAACAAATATACAATAACTAAAATTTGTGCAACTTAACACGGGAAATATTCGCCCTCCTGCGCAACGCGCAGGCCGTCCTAACTAGTATATATATAAGAGGAGCTTAGAGGACGAATCCCAGGCCGTAAATAATTAGCATCTGTTATCAGAAAAAAAAAAGAGCCAATCTGATTCTAGTTGACATCATTTCATTTGTGTTTCTCCTTCAGATGATTGCTCCACCACCGACCAGAATTTTGATGAGAGTTACAAACTACATGTCTCGGCTCTACGGTCACTTCAGAGCATACTTATTGTGATACCTAATTTAAAGATGACTAATTAATTTATTATTTGAACTAGGTAATGGATATAGGGGGTAATTTATAACATAACCAACCATTGTCTCCTTGTGTGTTATATAGTTTAAGATTTGTAATAGCATAGCATTAATGATTTAAGTTTATAGTGAACTCAAGACCAAACAAAATTTGGCACTTAATAAGAATTTCGTGATAAATCTAACTTTAACAGGGGGAGGCTTGGCATGAATTTTGTATGTCTCCATGTCCTTTACAAATTTGGAGACAAATCGTGGTTTCCAGAGGTCACGGGTTTCCAATTGTTAGGTGGTAGTAGGAGAGATGCTTTTATAAATTAATCTAAAGAGAAGTCCCTTTTCAATGTGTCAATAACCAATTTTTTTTACTGCTTATAACTGCAAAAACTATGGTGACTGTCACCTCCATATTAATCTTCTCTTTTTAAGTTATTTTTTAACCGAAAGATGTTGATTCTAAAAAATCTATGGCGTTTGAAGGAGGTTTTGGCTTTTCAGAACTTCTATACCAAAATTAGTTGAGTAAGCATACAAAGAGCTTATCCTTTTTTTTTGGGAGTGCAAATCCATTGTTGTCAAACAGCTTTTAAAAGTCGAAACAAACACTTTGAAACTTGTAAATAACACTTTAATTTATTTACGGTGCATATATAATGTGTTTGCCAAAATCTACTACAGGAGATAAATCTGACAATTACAAGTGTAAGACTCGCGGAAGCAAGTTCATGTGAGTACCTCAAGTATTTTTTTTTTCTCCTTTTATACTGCATAATCTTGGCTGAAGCTTTAGGCTATTCATTCCATGCTAATACTTTTAAGCCATTCATCTACAGGTCAAGATGGAGAAATTGTTAAAATTGAAGAAGCATTGAGCAAGCCGAGGAAAATATGTGGAGTGGCTTATGAAGTTGCTAAAACTTGGACTATTTCTGGAGAAATACTAAGTTCTCATGGTGGCTTAGATTTTATTCGGAAGGGAAAAGGGGTAGTTGGGAGAGCATTCTCATCCAAAAGTGCATGCTTTTGTAGGGATATAAGACAATTAAGCATAACAGAGTACCCGTTGGTAGTCCAGGCACGATGCGTGAAGTACTCTGTCTGTTTCGCAGTTTGTTTGCAGAGCTCTTGCTCGAACAATTGCATTTATGTACTGGAGTTCTTTCTACCTACGTATGAAGAAGATGAAGATGAAGTTGAAGCAGACTATGGGGATCCTAGGACATTGTTGAACAGCCTAATGGAGACATTGAAAGAACGCCTCGGAAGTTCTTTTAAGATCGCTTCGGGACAAGAATTGGGGCAGAAATTGATTGTTGAGGTTATAAAGGTCTCTCCAGTGGATGAGTTTGATTCTTTTGAAATCTGCAGTACTACTGGTATCGGAGGAGAAGGAATGACAAAACTACAAATGGCTTCTTTTTCTGCGGAAGGTTTGGGGCCTCGTGAACTATCATACTCCCATTCAATTAACGATTGTTATCAGCGGTGGGTTTTCTGGAGCACATGCGGCAATGACGAAGGACGCTGCGGGAAGCCTCATCATCTCTCAGCCAGTAAGTATGGAGTTCTTTCAATATAATCTTTCGGTTATATGGATGTTAGAAAGATACAAAGGCTTGGGCCTCCCAATTGGAAGGTACTTAAAGCTCTTCAATTAATCTTTGGGAAAATTATACATCATCAGATGTGTAGATTGAGGTTGGAAGGCTCTCTCAAAGTATAATTTGGAATTTTTGTAAACTGCAATTTGCTCAAAGTTTATGATGGATCATCATGAGTACATACACACATAACTTCCTTTCTTTGACGTGTTTGGTCTCGGCGAAAGCACGGGTCAATCAGTAGAGTACTCTGCAATAAATAAATAAATAATTGATACAAACAGTTCATATATACCCGTCGATGAAGATGATGATGATGATAAGCACCCTTTAATATTTTTTAATTGATTTTCCTATTGCAGCTGCTGACGGTGCCGTGATTAAGGACCAGATCATACGTCTTCTAGAACTTGTTTCGGAAACGTGTAGTTATTGGAAGTGTCTAGTTCAGTTTTGGGGTTTAGTGAAGATTAGGGACAAAACGTATTTGGCAACTTGTGACCAGCCTTTTGCTCTCCAATACGTCTATGTGAATATAGGAAGTGTCTACTTGCGTGATCGAGCCGTTGAGAAACTATGTGAATATAGGAAGCACTGTTTGAAGTACTTAATACCCGTCGATGAAGATGATGATGATGATAAGATTGGTCCCCCTGGTCGAGTGTTCCGCAGTGGGGTGCCTGAATATGCATGGAATGTGGGTGATTACACTATTAGAGAGTATCCTCAACGTGATTATGCGGTCGGCCGTGTCAGGGATTACTGGGCTTTGCCAATCTATCATCATCCCACTCGGCACCTTCCCATTGGCGTACTGGAAATTGTATCACCACGTAATTATATACCTCCACGGTGGGTTCCGAAGAAGCTTCAGGTTCGACTTTTCTCTTTTCAAGTTGCTTAATTACTTCTTACCTATTGCTGACAAGGACCTGGGGGTGGTGTTGTTTATCATTTATGAGTTATATAATTATTAGTATAATTTTTATCAATAAATTAGATAATATATATGAAATGGGTGCAGACTCCCTCCCTTATATATATATATATATATATATATATATATAAGAGGAGCTTAGAGGACGAATCCCAGGCCGTAAATAATTAGCATCTGTTATCAGAAAAAAAAAAAAAAAAAAGAGCCAATCTGATTCTAGTTGACATCATTTCATTTGTGTTTCTCCTCCGGATAATTGCTCCACGACCGACCAGAATTTTGATGAGAGTTACAAACTACATCTCTCGCTTTATGGTCACTTCAGAGCATACTTACGGTAATGACTGATATAAAGATAACTAATTAATTTATTATTTGAACTAGGTAATGGATATAGGGGTTAATTTATAACATAACGAACCATTGTCTCCTTGTGTGTTATATAGTGCAAGATTTGTGGTAGCATGGCACTTAATAAGAATTTCGTGATAAATATAACTTGAATAGGGGGATGCTTGGCATGAATTTTGTACGTCTCCATGTCCTTTACAAATTTGGGGATAAATCGTGGTTTCCAATTGTTAGGTGGTACTAGGAGAGATGCTTTTATAAATTAATCTAATGAGAGGTTCCTTTTCAACGTGTCAATAACCAATTTTTTAACTGCTTATAACTGCAAAAACTATGGTGACTGTCACCTTCATATTAATGTTCTCTTTTTAAGTTATTTTTTAACCGAAAGATGTTGATTCTAAAAATTCTATGGCGTTTGAAGGTGGTTTTGGCTTTTCAGAACTTCTATACCATAATTAGTTGGGTAAACATACAAAGACCCTGTCTTGTTGGTTTTTTTTTTTTTTTTTTTGGTGTGGGTGCAAATCCGTTGTTGTCAAACAGTCTTTAAAAGCCAAAACAAACACTTTGAAACTTGTAAATAACATTTTAATTTATTTATGACGCATATATAATATGTTTGCCAAAATCTACTACAGGAGATGAATCTGATAATTACTAGTGTAAGACTCCCGGAAGCAAGTTCATGTGAGTACCTCAAGTATTTTTTTTTTATCCTTTTATACTGCATAATCTTGGCTGATGCTTTAGGCTATCCATTCCATGCTAATACTTTTAAGCCATTCCATTCATCTACAGGTCAAGATGGAGAAATTGCTAAAATTGAAGAAGCATGGAGCAAGCTGAGGAAAATATGTGGACTGGGTTATGGTGATACTAAAATTTGGACTACTTTCGGAGAAATACTAAGTTCTCATGATCATGCTGGCGTAGATTTTATTCGGAAGGGACAAGGGGTAGTTGGGAGAGCATTCTCATCCAAAAGTGCATGCTTTTGTAGGGATGTCAGAGAATTAAAAATAACAGAGTACCCATTGGTAGTCCAGGCACGATCCCATAAGCATTCTGCCTGTTTTGCAGTTTGTTTGCAGAGCTCTTGCTCGGACAATTGCATTTACGTACTGGAGTTCCGTTTACCTACGAATGAAAAAGACTCCTTTGGGGATCTTAGGACATTGTTGAACAGCATAAGGGAGACATTGAAAGAAAGCCTCGGAAGTTCTTTTAAGATCGCTTCAGGACAAGAATTGGGGCAGAAATTGACTGTTGAGGTTATAAAGGTCTCTCCAGAGGATGAATTTGATTCTTTTGAAATCTGCAGTACTACCGGTATCGAATCTACACCTGAAAGAGGTGGTGCTAGTATGGAACAGAGTGGCAATGAAGTGAATAATGTAAAAACGCAAAAGCCAATTTGTACTTTAAGAAGTGAACTTGGAATTACTCGTGAGGTTCTTGAACAAAATTCTTCGAGGAATCTTGAGGATGCTGCAAAAGCATTTGGAGGTAATTCCTAACTACAGCTCTTCTCTAGATCAGAATTGAATTTGAATTCGGTTAATGTGTGTTGATTTGTTTCTTTCTTTCTGATGATTGCAGTTAGTCGATCTACATTGAAGCGTATATGTAGGGAGTACGGTATCAACAGATGGCCACCTCATAAAGCAAGAAAGGTTAATCAAGCCTTTGTTGAACAAAGAGTTGTTCAGCCTTCTACTGAAAATACTAAAGAACAACACCGGCCAGACACAACAAGGCTAGGAGATGATAGTAGCATCTGGGTGAAAGCAGAATATCAAGGGTATACCATGAAGTTTAGACTTCCATTGTCAGCCCATAAACTCAATTTGGAGGAGAAAGTTGAACAACGATTGAATCTACCGATTGGAAGTTTTAAAATTGAGTATCAGGATGAAGAGAATGAATGGATTTGGATAGCCTGTGATGAGGATTTAAATACCTGTATGAGCACATTAAGCTCACTCGGTAGGACAACAATCAAAATGTTGGTCAGGTGATCGCATATTTATAAGCATTTGTATAATTAATCTATTTTTAAGCCTATGGTGCTCTAGTCTGCTGTAGCTTCCAAATACCTGTTTAGATTCATTGACTAGACAAATATGGTAGATGAAGAAGATGCTTTTATCTCCCACACTTCAATGATCCCAGTGCGCTGTGTCCAGTCCATTATATAGAACTTCTTTTACTTTGGATAAAAAAAAAGTGGACAATTTTGACTAAAAGTGCTTCAAATGAAAAAATGAACTGAACTTAAATGGTTGTCCTCCATGATTATTATTGTCATATCGCACTTACCTCATTTGAGTTAAAATATATTTATTTTTTACTCATTAGCCAAATTAACCATTATTCTGGGATTGTAGTTGCTGCATGTTCTCGAATTACTTAAATTTGAATTTGTTTTGTATGATTAAGTACCATTAGTTTCTTTTAATATAGGGCAAATTACATTTTAGCCCCCTGTGGTTTTCGAAAAAACCACATAACCCCCCATCGTTCAAAAAGCTATACATAAACCCCCTGTGGTTTGGGTTGAACTGGCAAATAGACGGAAAGCATCCACCGTAACGATTCGTGGGCAAAACGCGCCTGTTCTTCTGGTAGCAGTAGGAAACATACCCATATTACCCCTGACCAATTTGACGTACCCAATAAAGCCTAGATGGGTGCTCCTCATCTCTTTCCATCTTCCGAAATACTTTGTAGCTGACTTTGCACTGAATGTTGGTGAAGGAACCCAAGATAGAGAACGAAGGAAATCTGAAGGTGAGTTCTAACATCAAGGTGCAGTCTTTTCCTTTTCCTGAAATATGACTTGAATGGATTATTAATTTTTTTTCAATAAACTATAGATGTCATGCTCAAGCAGTGCTGGTGGAAGTACTGAAGATCTAAGGTACCAATACCTATTTTGTTCATGTGGGAGAAAAGCAGCGGTAAAAATTGTTGAATCTGACAAACCTTCAAAAGGAAAGCTATATTTTGTTTGTGCGACAAGAAGTTGTGAATTTTTCTCATGGTGCAATCCAACAAGGAGAATAAGACAAAATTACACTAGTGATTTGAATGTTACAAGGAGAGACATATTTAGTGGAGAATCAAGTATTGATAGTTCAGAAGTGGAAGGCTTGCGCATGGATGGTGGTTTATATTTGAGGAAAATGAAAAACATTGAAGAAAGCTTAGGAGCCATGAAGATTTGCGTGGGTGCTTGTTTTGCTATATCTGTGCTATCATTTCTCATTTTGATGTTTAAGTGAAAATAATTCAGATGAATTGTGGCTCTAAAAGTGTTGTAAATCTGAACCTGTTGTGTTCAATGAATGAATGAATGAATCTGCTTTGGTAGTCAATTGATATAATAGGCAAACATGATTTCCAGTTGGTATGAACCTGCTTTGGTACTCACAGGCTGAACTTGGTACTCATCGAGACAGCATAGCCAAAAAGCACATACATGAGCTATCCAAAGTGGACATTTGCAATGGTTTAAAGCAAAAGAAAGTATCTCAATTAATTTAAGAGATAATTTCAGAAACCTCCCCTGAGAGTTGGACGGGTAACTAGTGTGTCAGAGAGTTGCCATAATCTCCTTAAACCCGCATGCGGGTTTAAAGAGTATTCGGATATTCTCATATGCACCTATGCAAATCGAACCAACCGGATATCTTATCCGTATCCCATTTTTTTAAATAAAAATCTTATAAATTTGAAAAATAAAATCAAATTTAGATGTATTAGGGTTTTAAAAATATTATATAAGTGATAAAAATTTTATAAATTGTAAAAATAAAATCAAATTTAAATAATTAAATGTTATATTTGCATAAGAAATAATACAATAATCATAATAATGATAATACAATAATATTGGTGTAATAAAACTGCCATTAATTTAAATATTTACTTATAATGCCCAAAGAGCCTAATTACCAATTTTTTCTTCTCGCGCTCAAATATAACATTAACCCGCATGCGAGCTAACCTTGAAATAGAAAAAACACAGAATCCCGCTTGCGGGTTTCAGTGTTATTATGCAGGCGGGATTTTAACCTGCTTGCTTGTAAACATGTACCACATTGCTCTGAAATTATCCCTTAATTTAACTACCATTATAGCTATGCGGCAAGAGTTCAAGTATAGACAAATAAGGAGCAGTAAAGGTTCAGACTAAGTTCTAAAGCAAAAAAGCACACATCAAAAGCCAATTTCCAAGATGCCTCAAGCATGGAACCAAATTCTGAAGCATTGAACCAAGCATTGAACCAAATTCGTATGACTTACTTAACATGGGCTCACACCACTGAACTTTGGATTCATTTGACAATATAGCTATCCAGAAGTTCATAACCAATTTTTACAAAACAAAATAAGGTACATAAGTAGCTAATCATTAAGTCCAGCAGACACCAAGATTCAACAAAAAGTGTAGCAACAACATATTAACAGTAGACACCAAGATTCAACAGAAAGTGTAGCAACAACATATTAAAAAAAAGCATTTGCAGACAAATAACTTAATTGAATTACAAACACGTTTAGCCCTCTTAGTCCTCACATTCTAGAAACACGTTTAGCTTTCTTAGCCCTCAAATTTTCCAACACACTTGCAACTGTTGGTACAAGTTTTCTGACTCTAGTTGATCTTCTAGTATCCAAAATGGGTTCAACAGCAGAAGCAGTTCTTGTAGTATCCAAAACAGGTTCAACAGGTTCATCAGTTGGTCTTCTAGTGTCCAAAACAGGTTCAACAGGTTCATCAGTTGGTCTTCTAGTTTCAAAAACTGGTTTAGCAGCAGAAGTTTCACAAGGCTGCATAAATAGATAGGTTTAAGTCAGTTAAATGCAGTAATTGCAGTAATAACCATCATCATTAATAGTACCTGTGACACTGAACCCTGTTGTGAGACAGATCCAATACTTGTATTTCCAGCATTTACAACATCTTCACCTGCATTTCCAGCATCACTAGCTCCAGCAGGCACCTATTTTAATGGTAACACATAAGGTAACAAATTAAGTACATATGACACTGATTACAAATTAACTACTACTTACCTTATAAAACTTGGACTTTGGATGGATTGGGAATTTACAAGTCCTAGAATTATGTCCTGGCCTAAAACACTTCTTACAGTGCACAACAAGTCCTTTTCTTGTAGATGTGGTGCCTCTAACTTCATCAGCTTCTCTTCTTCTCACTTTCTTGGGTCTTCCAGGTTGCTTTCTAATCTTTGGGGGATTCACCTTTTCAGCTCCTTTTGAATCCCAATAGTCTTCAGAGGGCATTGCAGCTATAGTGTAGTTATAGGTGCTCAAGTATTCAATGTCCAAATTGTCAAAACTTTATCAGCAGCCAAATCACTCTATATTATTGAAAATCAAGCCACCCACATTTGACCCAAATCTGACACTAATCAACAAATCTCAAACTAACAAAGTCGTATTCTACCCATGTTTAGTTGAAATTCCGGTGATTTTAGAACTCCCGAATGCAATTTTCTTTACCCTAATCTTAATGCATAAATTCAATTCTAGTCGATAAAATACTCTATGCTTAAATATGATAATACAGATTGTCCCAAAGCAGCAAAATTTTAAATTAATCAACGCTTAAGCAAAATAATCATTGATTTATTAACTTTCCAATGCCCGCTAGTTTCTGTTCAAAAACCATGCAAGTGCATCTTATATGCTAAAATGATGTCAAAAAACTTACCAGATGCAACAACAGCTTTCGTGATGCTCTTTCACAGCTACTTTTTGGTCTTCAATGGTAGATCTTTGTGGGTTAAATTTCTCTCCTTCATTCGGTGGTCATGTTTTTCTCTCCTTTTCTCACGACAAAGACAGAACAAGGAAGAATCTGACTCATCTGCTTCCTTTTTGTATTTATATTAGGGTAATTTGGACATTTTGCCCACGAATCGTTACGGTGGGTGCTTTCCGTCTATTTGCCAGTTCAACCCAAACCACAGGGGGTTTATGTATAGCTTTTTGAACGATGGGGGGGTTATGTGGTTTTTGCGAAAACCACAAGGGGCTAAAATGTAATTTGCCCTTTAATATATTGATATGATTGAGAAAAACTAAGTGAATGATTTCTAGGCTAGATAAAGAGTATCGGTAGAATAAAATGTTTCTTTTTTCATTAAAATAAATATTTGAAATTGAATGCATTATACGACTTGTTTTTAGGTGGGGAAAAAAAAACTTCCCGCAAATTTTTTTTTGTTTCATCACCCTAAATCGAATCTTTGGCTTTGCCACTGAGGTCCATAGACACTGCTAATTTAAGATGGTTATTGGAAGTTCAAATCAGCTGATTCAACTGATTTTATTTTACATTTTGTTTTCACTGAAAGTGCCAAACAAGTTGTTGATAAACCATCGATGTATTGCATTATGGAGTTGCAAAAATTATCAGGGCATATCCAAAGGTGGGGGTGGGACCTGCCCCATCCATCATTTGGCTGATCCGATCCGCACCTTGCGGGTTAGCCATTTACTGACTGTTACCTGTCCCGCATATCAATAGGTATCCAGTTATAGGGTACCGTCTGAGATAGGATTGGATCAACAGGTACTGTCCATTAATCATTTATTTTTTTTAAAAAAATAATTTATACTAATCTAATTTTATATTGTTCACATTTATTTAAGATTTAATAAAGAATTTTTTCTCAAAAAAGTCTCCCACCAAGAAATAAGCATGCGAAGAAAATACAAGAAAAAGGAAAAAAAATTAAAAGAATTCAAAATCAATAAAAGTTTGAAATAAATAGCACATTTTTTTTAAATATATGTTCCACATTAATTAAACTCTTTTCTAGAAAATATAAGGTCATGACCTTTACAAATGAATTTTGTAGATAAACTATAGTCTCTCATATTTATAATATAATTTGTTCAATGAAATTGCTTATTTAGCTCTAAAAATATTATTTTATAGTATGTGGTCAAGTACCTACGGATTTTTAATTATGCGATCCTAACCCACCTCGTATCTAAACGGGTATTCGATTCTCTTTTGACCCGATCAAATAATACATATCAAATATTCTAATTTTTTAATTGGATTGGATCGGATATGGCGGATTTTCGGGATAGTGGGTAATTTTGCCCACGCCTATCCAAAGGTAGATAACAAGCTCTAAGCTCCACCACATCCAGCACTAAGAGAATTGCCTTGGCTAGACTAAGATTCAAAGCCTTGGAGCCCAGCAAGGATCAGGCGAGAACAAAACAAGCTGCCCAGCAATCTTGAGACTTCTTGCAGCTGGGATTGGTGATCACGACCTTTTTGCAATATTTAAACGATGAGAAAAATCGGTCTTTTTTCTAACCTTTCCGACCAACCCGGATTTTTCCTTTGTGTTAGTCATATTTGTAGTGTGTGATGTTCGGAAATTGCGATTTGAGGGAATTACTTAAAATTAAAAAAAGTATATTGTTGAGGAGAATATAAACAGGAGATAGCAATAGATATTTAAGAATTAAAATAACTCAAAAATCTAGCAAACAAGGAACAGAGAGTTGGGGGCAGTCCAAACTCTAAAGGATATATATATATAAACCTTATCCAGGGGAATTGTTGCAGGCAACAGTTAAAAAAAATTGACATATACAAAAGGATGTAACAATTTCAGAGATAAAACACAAATAATAAATATGCCAACATTCATAACAAAACTCAAATATAAGTTTCAATATTATTTATTTTTAAATAAGTCTACATTTAAAAATGCATGTATGTGTAAAAAAAAAAAAAACAATGCTAAAATTGTTGGTCCCATTTTCTCTCTTTTTTTTTTTCCATGCCAAGGGCCTGGGCTTGCTCGCTGAAAATTTGAAGCCCAAGACGCAATTCATCCTTACATTGTAGCCCACTTCCCATCAATTACCATCCCATAATAAAAGAACAACGTTGAAGGTATCAAAATGAACGCAAGCTTGTCCTTGTAGCTGCCAAGTGGTAGCATGGGGAGTAGTTATAGTAAGAAGCAATTCGATCTTATAATATTAGAAGAAACCAGACTGTGCAAGCACACTCTAGGCCCATCTATAAAATTGTGGCTAAAATTCATTACACTATAATTTGCTTTCAAAAAAAAGAAATTATGATTGTCAAAAAATGAGCCTAATAAAGTTTATCTTTAGTGGAATGTTCCAAAAGTTTGCTCCAACTTGCTTATTGTGATGCAATAGAGATATGTACTATATTTGTATGGTCAAACAACAGCAAACACTTCAAAAACCAAGCACATGAGAAATACAAAACCGGTTCAATATTAACATAAATGATATATGCTTCATAAAACTCAAGTATCATGCTATTATACTTACAAATGCATAAAATTTCATCACTATTTCTTTTTCAAACAAGACACCATCATGTAAAAACTTCTATCCTACAAATTCACAATAAAACTTGCAAGAAAGTTGAATGGAAGGCTTTTCAATGCATAAAAAGAGTACAAAAATTCAGTACCAAAGAATTAGTAAAGGAAGTGCAAGATTCAATTATGCATTAAAAAGGAACTAAAACATCGGAATTGCAAAAAATAAATTTTGTACTTAGATTTAAGACAAACCGCACAAAAGGAAAATCGATTTGCAGAACCAAAATAATGGAAGGTTTAATGAATATCAAGAAGATCAAGCCAAAATAAAAAATACACCAAGGTAACAAAATAAAGAGACAAAAAAAGAAAAATGATAAAGGCTAAATAAAATACAGTTAATAAAAAAAATTAAAAATACAATTATTAAAATAAAAGTTAAGTCCATATTTGGTAGCGTGAAACAAGGTAAGAATAGGATAAAAAGAAAACGGAATATACCAGATAGTAGGAGTAGTGGAGGTAAAACATCTATTATCTATGTTTCTCCCAAAAAAAAGATGATCATGATTCATGAATCATGATTTTTGAACAATGGAATAAAAGAAATATCCATTCCCATGCAAAAAAACATACATTCAATTAATTATAGAGGAAAAAGGAAAAATGCATTGATTAAGCGGAACGAGGAAAGGCAGAGAAAAATTAGAATGAAGGAAGAAAAGAAAAGAAAAAGCAAAATACTAGACTAAAGAGTTAAAATTGATGGAATAGGAAGTGATAGTATAAATCAGTTGGTTGTTGTGACACCTCTTCATGGTCAACAATAATCATCTAAAAAAACAGTAAGAAAATATTGCCCGGTTTGGATTGTCATTTTTCGCCAGAAAATTGCTTCGTTTTCCGTGACAGAAACTTTTTTCTAATAAATCTTCAAAAAAAATGTACAACAATTGCATCAAAGGTGCAGTTTTAGGTTGGAGGGGTTTGGATTTAATCATTTCAACATATAGTTTGAACTTCATTTTGCTTGATTTGGTTTGGTGAAAACACAGACCAATCAGTACTCTGCCGAAACTGTTAGCCCCTTTTACACTCGATCTAAGATTCCGAATGTCTTCTATCCTTTATCGGATCGTAAAAGACATCCTGATAATAGAACTAGCACCAAGATTTTTTTTTGTTGATTTTCCTAATGTAGCTGCTGGCGACTCCGTGATCAAGAACAAGATCAAATGTTTTCTACCACTTTTACCGGAAATAGCTCTGAAGGGTTGTCTAGTTCTGTTTTGGGGTTTAGTGAATATCAGATACAAAACTTATTTGACAACTTGTGACCATCCTTTTTGCTCTCTGCTACTACTTTGATCCAGAGGCCAAGGAACTAAGTGAATATAGGAAGCACTGTTTGGAGTACTTAATACCCGTCGATGATGATGGTGATGATGGTGATGATGATGAGATTAGCGTCGACCAAGTACAGCTAATTGGTCCCCCCGGCGAGTGTTCTGCAGTGGATTGCCTGAACATATGAATAATGTGTGCTATTATAGTACCAGTGAATATCCTCAACTTGATAATGCGTATGGAAGCATTGAAAATTAGTACATTAAGTTTCAGTCTAATGTTACTTTGTTTCATTTTTCCTTCAAACTTAAGGCATTTGGTCGTGGTTTGATTAACGCCTCTGTTTCTCGTGGAATTAGTTTTCGTTTGTAGGTAGGCTAGTAAGTCTGCACATGAATTGTCTAGACTAGCTTTACATTTGAAGTCTTTTGCTTGTATGGTTGGAGGAACCATCTGCAGTTGTTAATTTTAGATGCTATTGCATCTGATCTTGAGCAATAAAATTATTTGTTGGTTGTTTTGTCAACCAAAAGAAAAAAAAGGGCATTTGGTCGATTCTCTTGTTCCAATTCAGTCCGACGTATATTAGATTCTGAACATAATTGATCTCTTTAGCTTCAGTAAATTGTCAAGCCAGATTATTCTTTTCTGTTTGTCCTCCTCAAATGAGATTAGTTTAGAGAGGTAATAGACTAATAGTAAGAAGTGAGCTGCAAAGGAAGTACTCAATCAAAACAAGACCAAAATCATACTGCTATTGCATGCTATAGCGTTGGCCGCATTTAGTTGGTTTTTTCTGTGATGTATGAGTGAGCTGAGAGAGGGATGAATTGGGTTGTGAGTTTTGTGTGTGTGTGTGTGTGCGAGTTGAGAGAGGGTCGAGGGAGTTGTATTGCATTAGTGTGTGTGAGTTCTGGTGTGTTTTTGTTGAAGTGTGTTTGGAACATGACTTTGAGTAGGAATTAGAAACAGAGAGACGAGGGAGGGGAGATGAATTGGTCAAAGAGGAACTCAAAAAAAGACCCAAAAATAAAATAGTAATTAATGCAAGATTATAAGACAAAAATCATGAGAACAGATTCAGAGGAGTTGGAGGCCAAGGGCCACGGGTCACTCTCCTACTGACTTTTTGTTTTTTTGGGGTGGGTTTGGGCTTTTCGTTTTCAAGGTTATGTACCGCCCTCCAACGCACCCAAAAAAAAAAAAAAAAAAAATCAAGGTTAGGTTGCAAATTGCAATCTTATCTAGTTTCAGATACGGCCAAACGCCCAATAGGATCCCAATCAATCTGCCGTTAGGTAATGGCACCAACAGTAACATGTTAGAATAAAGAGAACATAATAAAAAAATCTTAGTTACAGACAACACCAAATCATACATAGTGAATTATTTTGTCAAGAGAATATTTTTTAGGTGTCAAATAGGACACTTTTATGCTTATGACAAAGCTCAATTTACATTAATGATAAAACTTTTTATGACTTGGTTAATAATTACATACCTAATTTGACTTTGTTTCAATTAATCTTATTCAAACTCATTGTTACATTTTATTTCACAATTATTACCTTTTACAACTGATATATATATATATATACACATATTAGTAGTTTTGCAACCTCATTATCTTTATGATTTACTAATCAAAAAATTAATTATTTAGTGGCCATTAACTATATTACAAAGCCTTTATATCCGTCTTTAAAACTCAACTTTGCAAGTAGGAATATTAGCCAAATAACTATGAAATTTCTCATTCAACTCTCAATTCCTCTCCTTTCCCCCTTCCACTTTATAAGATTCGGAATCTCTTGTAAATCGACAAAAAAAAAAAAAATTCATCTCTTTGTTCCACGGTTTCTTTAACTAAATATGAAAAACAAGTCTTGTGGTCATTGGATTAATATTCTTTATGAAATTGCTACCCCTCCTCCTCGGGAAATTTTTTTTAAAGCCGAGATTGGAATGTCTAAAAAATGTTGGCTCAAATTGTGAACTTTTACATTTAAGTTTTAAGAATCATATTTCTTTTCGAGTTTTTCTAAGAGGAACCGAATTTCGCTGGCTAAGATTGGCTCCAATTGCTAAGATTTTGAAAAAGTGAAGATATATATATGTGTGTATGTATATATGGATCTAGATCTAGATGTCTTGAATTCAGTGCGTTCTGTGTTTTGTGTTTTTCTCATTCATTAGTCATTGGTAGTCAATAAATGTTTTCTTTTCACGTAGATGCTGAATTACAGAAGGAAAAAAAAGACAATAAATCCCTAGATTGACAAAGGGAAAACCAAAATAGAGTGAAGAAACAAAACAGATTTTTTAAAGATGGTATGCTCCGTATTTGTAAGTTTACTTTGTGTTTGATACGCTGAAGCTCTTTGTAGCAGAAAATTTAAAAATTTCGCAAGGATTCTTGGTCATGATACAAGAATAGATGTGCTTAGACTTGGAGCTTTGATCAAAAAGGAAATTACAATTCAAAGCGTTCTTTTTTGAACGGTTGGAATACATAGACAAAACGTCTTTTTGCCTTTGAGAAAAAGAGTGTACATCGGCCATTATAGGAGATAAAATACCTTAATGATAAAGGAAAAATACAAGATAAGATACATGATCAGAAAACGTTCATTATAAAACGTGGCTCTCTTCTGTTAATTTCTTGTTAAATATTTTACCAAGTAAAAGAAATACAAGAAATTGTTTGGACACCCATCCCGTGAGGGGTTGATGAGGCGGGGGCAAGGCAGGGGGAGTGGGGGATTGTTTTCACCCCCTGTTAAAAGGTGGGAGGGGGATGGGGGAAGCACATATATGTGTGCGTCTATATACACACACGTATACACACACATATATACATACAGATATATATAATTAGTTATAACAATTAATTAGTCACAAATATCAAATAATGTACCTGCAGTTGGCAGTTTGGACGACTATTTCTTATTGGCTGTTTAAAAAAGACTGCTCGGTGTTGTTTGCTTCCTCGTTGTTTCGCCTGTCCTTCTTCCTGTCAGGTCCTTTTTCTCTTGTCGTCCATTGACTTGGAACTTTGAACTCTTCGAATAGTTTCCCATACAGAAGATAAAATTGATCGAGTAGTTAGAAATTGAGAATCGGGGACAAGGTCGACCGAGAAGATTAGTAGTTTTCTCTTGGGCAAATGGCAATGGAAGCTCATACTCCTCCCTCTGCTCGTTTTTCTACAGCAGGTCGGGGCCCCGTGAACTATCATGCTCCCGTTCAAACTACAAGGACTATTAGGCAGTTTGGCTAAACCTCAAGGGAGGTAAATGTAATTAACCCATAAAATTTTTAAATGTACAAATATGACTGAAAATGTATGAATAAAATATGGAAATATATAAAAATTAGTTATGCAAGATACAGTAATGAGATTTGAAATATACAAATGGATTTTGGATAAACAAAATAAAGTGATGAACTGTGATTTGGTGCCAGATCTTGGCTTGACCCGAGCCTGACCATGGTTAGATCATGTCCAGAGTGGTTCAAGTCTTTCCAGTTCTACAGTCAGATTTGGATTTAGTCTGGATCACATAGGTCTCAGGTATTCTTAGTGAATCAGATCCAGTTCTGTGAACTAGCGGATTTGGGGCTAGATCCTTGTAATAGTCAAAAAGTGGTTATTTGGAACCAAATGGTGCGCAAAACCAATGCGGCTGCGTCTGGTCATTATATGGTCATAAAAAACACTATTCCTATAAAAAATAATTAAGTCTCATTGAATTAAACTGACTTTTGCATTTGATTAATTCTAAGTGAGAACAATCAAATTATGCTATCTACTTTGTTCTTTGTGTTCTATTCTAGGGGTAAATTGCCACAACACCTAATCAAACAACTAAGTAGCATGGCCAATTAAAACTTTAGGAACAGTAATGTTTTCATGCCTTATTAGTTTATCATTTCTTCTCCTTGTACCATGTGAAACAGTCTTCAATGTTATATACATATATATATAGACATATATATACATATATATTATACATATATATATAAGATTTATATATACGTACGTATGTATATATTTTATACTTATAATATAAGAAAAATTAATTGAATATTTTGAAAAGAATCATGAGGAAGAGGATTTGAACCCAAGTAGAATCTAAAAAACTTACTAGCAACCACTATGCAAATTCAAAGAGTGAATGACCATTACTTAAGAGAAGGTAAAAAAATTGGTCAGATCCATTTTAGGTTCACGAATCCTCTTTTTTAAACAAAAACAAAAAGAAAAGAAATACCAAGAAAATTTTCCCTAATCTTCTATTTTTGACTATAAAATAAATATGACATTTCTCATGCATATTCTTATAAAGCCAAGCAAAAACATTAGAAAAAAACTTATTGCTAATACACAAAACTAATAAAAAAAATGTTTGATTTATCTAAGAAGTGCCAATGGATATTCATCGAGAGGGATTTTAGAAAAAAGTGAAACAAAAATTTAAAAGTATTTGCTTTTAAAAAATGTAACAAGAAGTGCAAATATGTGTACATAATAGAAGCCAATAATAACACAAGATAACACGAAATATGTATTATACACGTAAGAACCGATGATAACAGGTAAGGAGTGGTGATTGGCTACACAGTTCTATCATTTGGTGACAAAAAATGCATTGAAAATATATCCATGAAAATACGTATCTATGATGCCCTTTCTTACGGTTCTTCCAGTTCTAGTCTTCATGGTAAAAGTAAATGAAAGCGACGAAAAATTCCTTATCGGTCATGTACATAAACTTTGCAAGTAACTAAACCTGGCAAATAAACTTAAAACCCAACAACTCATCCAATCCACCCATTAATTTTAAAGTTTCCGTTGAATTAGATGGTAATGAGTTTTGATTTGTTGGGTTAAGAAAACTCAAATTATTTATTAGATGGGTTGGGCGTCCTTCATTAGTGTACAATTTCCCGACCCTTTTCGGCTCTTGCTTTTGATTGCTTCGCTTACAAAGTTCTTCTCTAGTCATCCATTGACTTAAAAATATGTACAGAAAACCATTTATAACGGTGTTTCAAGCCTATTGAACCCTTGGCCGCTGTGGTTTGCTTCCTCGTTATTTCGCTTGTTTGTACTTCTTCCTGTTAGTCCCTTTTCTCACCTCGACCATTGACTTTGAACTTTGAAATCTTCGAGTGTGTGTGTATATGTATGTGTATAAATATGCATAGTATTAGGCCCTGTTTGGATTGCATATTTTTGGATTTTTTGTAGAAAAATTATTGTAACGATTTGATATATGCGAAGTATAAAGATGATTGAAAAATGTATTCACGGAAAACGTAGCAATTTTTCTTTAGAAAATTGCTGTCCAAACAAGGCCTTAGTTTCTTATACAGAAGATAAAATAGATGTAGTAGTAAGAAACTGAGAAACGGAGAGCAGGATCGATCCAGAAGATTAGCAGTTTTCTCCTCTACAAATGGCAATAATGGAAGCTCAAACTTCTCCCTCCCCTCCTTTTTCTACGGAAGGTTGGGGGCCTTGTGAACTATCATACTCCCATTCAATTAACAATTATGATGATCACGACTGGGTTTTCTGGAGCACTTGCGGCAATGACGAAGGACGCTGCGGGAAGCCTCATCATCTCTCCGCCAGTCAGTATGGAGTTCTTTCAATAATCTCTCGTATATATATATATAATATGTATGTATGTATTTGTGGATATTTTTGTTGGACTATTTATCGCAATTAAATTTGTCATATCTATACATAGTCTGACTCTGATAAAACTCCTAGGGAATAAATTTGCATGAACAATTTAGAAGAGAAAAAAAATTCTAGAAAAAAAATTAGTTTGATGACAAATTAAACAGTTATATGGGTGTTAGAAAGATACAAAGGCTTGGGCCATCCGATTGGGAGGTACTTGGGGGGAGGGGGGCTACCCAATTTGTATAGATTTAGGCCTTGTTTGAATTGCATTTTTTTGGATTTTTTGTAGAAAAATTACTATAGTGATTTGGTGTACGTGAGATAAAAAGGTAATAGGAAAAACGTAGCAATTTTTTGGCGGAAAGTTGCTGTCCAAACACCCTCCTTAGGTTGGAAGGCTGTGGATTCAGCTCCTCTCAAAGTGTCTAATTTGAACTTCTTCTGAAACTTCAATTTGATCCAAGTTTATGATGGATAATGAGTACATATATAACTTTCTTTCTTTGACTTCTTTTTTTTTTTTGGTCTCAATGAAAGCACTGGTCAATCAGTAGAGGACTCTGCAATTAATAAATAAATAAATGATATAATAGTATATATTAGCAAGCACCCTTGAATATTTTTTTTCTTTTTTTCTGATTTTCCTATTGCAGCTGCTGACAGTGCCGTGATTAAGGACCAGATCATACGTTTTCTACAACTTGTTAAGCAAACAATTTGGTGTCGGTGTCGTCTAGTTCAGTTTTGGGGTTTATTGAAGGTTGGAGACAAAACGTATTTGACAACTTGTGATCAGCCTTTTGCTCTCCAATACTACTACTTCCATGGTCAAGAGGTCAAGAAACTATGTGAATATAGGAAGCACTGTTTGGAGTACGTTATACCCGTCGATGAAGATGGTGATGAAGTGCAGCTTATAATTGGTCCCCCTGGTCGGGTGTTCCGCAATGGGTTGCCTGAACATGCATGGGATGTGCGTCATTACACTAGTAGAGAGTATCCTCAACGTGATTATGCAGTCGACCATGTCCGGGAATGTTGGGCGTTGCCAATCTGTCATCCTACTCGGCACCTTCCCGTTGGTGTACTGGAAATTGTAGCACCATATTTTTTTAGCTTACCTCGACGGTGGGTTCTGGAGAAGGACCTTCAGGTTCGACTTTTCTCTTTTTTTTTTCAAGGTGCTTAATTACTTCCTTCCTAGTGTTGACAAGGACCTGGTGGTGATGTTTATGATTTATGAGTTATAATTATTAGTATAATTTTATCAATAAATTAGATAGTAGTACTGTATGAAATGGGTGCATACTCCCTCCCTTATATAAAAAAGAGGAAATTAGAGGACGAATCCCAGACCGTAACTAATTCGTTTGTGATGACTAATTTAAAGATAACTAATTAATTTAGGGCAAAAAGTCCCAGTGGCCCTCAAACTATTACCCGGATGAAGTTTTGGCCCCCGAACAATTAAAAGTAAATTTTTGGCCCCCGATCTATCCAAAGTATAAATTGTTAGACCTTCTGTCAAATTCTTCAGTTAATACCGACGGAATCTACGACCACGTGAGAAGCACGCCGAAATACGAAGGGCATTTTTGTCCATAAAGAGCTGTCATCCACTTGGTGAAATGGAGCGAAAAATGATTTTGACCAAACTGTTTACTTTCTCCACTATCTCTCCCTCTGTCTGCCATTAACAGTTGTTGCTACAACTTTCCGACTACGAGCACTACTACCAGCACCGTGGAAGTAGACATTGAAGCAAAATGGAGTGCAAATAAGGAAGCCAGACGTGTACTTTGATCCATTTCTTGTTTATGGTAAGTGGTCTGACCCTATTTTTGTTCTATTTTCGTCTGAGGAGTGATGGTTTGTATATAATAGAGGAACAAAGCGTGTCAATAACGTTTAAAAAGATGGTATTAGTCAAATTTTCAGTTTGTCGGGAAGATTGGTGGTCCTATATGTTGGTATCTTTTACTGTAGAAATTAATATTCGCTTCAGTGGTGGTCCTACATTGTTTTTTTATTTTACCCATTAACTATGTCCGACAAAAAGGGGCCACTGAAATAGTAGTTTATTGGCCTAATACAACTGTTTTGACTCATAATTTGTGAGATAATTTATTCTTCCTATTTTAAATATTAAATATTGTATTGACCTGAGGCTAAAATTGTTGCAGAGGCTGATTCTGAATAGTTTACTATACGTTTGCATCATGGGGGGAGAATTAATTGGGGACAATATGTGGGGTATGTTGATGGAGATGTAGATGATGTAGATCTTTGCAGCGCCGAGAAAATGTCCATTCTTGAACTGAATAAGATGGTGGAAAAATTAGGACATCGTAGAGCTGCTATACTGTATTACTATGTTGAACCAAATAAAGATCTATCCAATGGTTTAAGAGAGTTATGCACTGATGAGGATGTTAACAAATTTTCAGAATGGGCTTACAAGTTTAAGGTGATGGAGGTATTTTGTAACCACCTGACACCTGAAGAAATTGAAAAATTTAGGTCTCCTTTGATTGTTAAACCAGTAGAAAAAAAACGTTGTGGTGTTGTGATTGAGGAGTTGGATGAGCAGGGAAGAATAATAGGGGAACCATGTTCTGAAAAAGGTTTTAGAATGGGTCTGTTATTTGAGGAACATACTGGTACAAAAGACAATCGAGATGTGTTACAAAACTCAGGTTTACAGCAGAAACAAATTGAGTCATCAGAACAGCCTCATAGTGCTGGACATGGACAGAGCATCCAGCAGCTTGCTAGTGCACTAGATCTAGAAGGGAGAGCTACTACCTCTGCTTCAACAGACCAGCATCAGGCACATTCGAACGAGGTGCTGCCTCTGCTTCTACTATCCAGCATGAGCAAGCTAGTGAACTAGATCCAGAAAGAGGTATTGCCTCTGCTTCAACAGACCAGCAAGAAGGCACATTCGAAACTTCTACTATCCAGCATCCTGTTGACCATCATAGCAGTGAACAACCTATTGCAGAGGAAGGAGTCATAGAAGATGTTGAAGAATCAGAATCAGAGCATGACTCTGACAGATTTAGCACTGGTGACTACTGTGGCGATGAGCTTTGAGTACTGGATGGTTTGATACCAGAGACAACAGGGGGTGGAACTTCAGAGCAGCAGTTTGATGAGCCACTAACACATGAGGTGCAGCCTGATTCACAGCAAAATAATGAAGCAACAGGCACATTCTCTTCACAACAGCATGATGCACAGCAGCCACAACAGAAAAAAAAACAGGTTAGGAGAAGGAAAAATGTACAAGCACAGCAGCAACAAGCTCGAAATGAACCAGAAGCTTCTGATACATTGGCTGAAGATGTAATCCCAGACCACCTTAGCAGTGATGGTGGCTCATCAGAAGAAGAAGAAGATGGTGACCAATTCCAAAGAAGGTACAAAGATTTTTGTATGGAGAAGTTCAAGATTGATACCAGATTTGAGTTGGGTATGAAATTTGGTTCAAGAGCCCAGTTTAAGGCAGCTGTTCAAGAATATGGTATCAAGATGGGGAGGCCAGTATACACCAAGAGGAATGAGAGTAAAAGGGTGAGAGCCAAGTGCAAGGCCCCATGCCAATGGTTTGTGTTTGCCTCAATTGAAAAAGCACTTGGGAGTACTGATTTGGTAGTTAAAAGCATGAATGACAAGCATGAAAATTGCAATCACGCCTGGAAAAATAAAAACCTGAAGTCTAAGTGGTTGTCTGACAGGTACATGGAGAGGATTAAGTCGAACTCTCGAATCCCAGTTAGGGAGATCCGACAAACTGTGAATGAGGAGTACCAAGCTCAAATTTCCAGATGGATAGCAGCCAAAGCAAGGAAACTGGCACTTGAAATGATAAAGGGATCAGCTGAACAACAGTATAAAAGAATTTGGGAATATTGTGCTGAGATAAAAAAGACACATGAGGGCAGCACAATGGAGGTGATGTTTACTCCATTTAGAGGGCCTGGGGGCAACCCAAAATTTATGAGACTCTACTGCTGTTTAGGGCCATTGAAAAAAGGATTTAAGGATGATTTGAGGCCATTGATAGCATTGGATGGGTGCCATTTGAAGGGGACTTATAGAGGGCAGTTATTGACTGCCATTGCAGCTGACCCTAATAATGGGTGGTGGCCCATTGCCTGGGCAGTTGTAGAGAGAGAAGCTACGGAGCAGTGGGCGTGGTTCTTGAAATACCTCAGTGATGATTTGGAAATTGAAAATCAATTTCATTATACCTTTATTTCTGACCAACAAAAGGTATACACATATACACTTTGCAATAATGTGAACATGTGTATGTATGTGTATGTATATACATAGTAACCTTCCTTGATATTTTGTTTCTTCCTTTACAGGGGTTGGATAGAGCATTAGCTGAAGTTCTTCTAAATTGTGAGCATAGGTATTGTGTCCAACACATGTATCGAAATTTCAAGAAGAAACATCCAGGTTTGCCTCTTAAGGATAGGCTGTGGAATATTGCCAACAGCACAACAGAGGAACTCTACAATAAAGCAATGGCAGAACTCAAAGATTTTGATAACGAGGCATATCAGTGGGTAAAAAATGCTCCAACTCCTTGGCATTGGTGCAAGGCCTTCTTTCCGACTCACACAAAGAGTGACATGCTGGTCAACAACTTGTGTGAGTCTTTTAATGCACATATTCTTGAGGCTAGAGACCAGCCAATTATAACAATGCTGGAAATGATCAGGGAGTACCTTATGGATAGGATCCGGAAGAGAAAATCAGCAATGGAAAGATATGATAGCCCAACTGGACCTCTAATCAACGAAATTATTGAAAATAGGGTAAAAATTGCAAGTCAGTGGATGCCTATTTGGAATGCAATGCATGGCTACCAGGTGAAAGGACCAAGAGGGGCCCAATTTGCTGTAGATATGGAGAAAAAGAATTGCAGTTGCAGGTTATGGAGGTTAGTGGCATTCCATGTTGTCACGCCATTGCTGCCATTCTTTTGAGGAATGAAGACCGACGGCAGTACTTGAATGTTTGTTATAGTAGGGGGCTATTCTTGAAGCTTTATGAAAATGTGTTACAACCAATTAGTGGTGAGGATCATTGGCCCCCATCAACAATGCCTGAATTGGAGCCCCCGGTATCAGTAACTCAACCTGGAAGGCCTAGAAAGGCTAGGAGAAGGGACACAACTGAAGGCAAGAATCACGGTAGAAGACTAAGAAGAAGGATCATTATTCATTGTCGAAAATGTGGGGAGGCTGGTCATAATGCAGCAACATGCAAGCAGCCAACCAATGAACAAGGGCAGCAAGACACTTCAACTGAACCTGTGACGCAGCAATCAAGTGCAAGAAGGAGGAGACAAACAGTAAGTACAACCAACAACGTTCACTTTTAATTTTTCCTGTTTAGCAGCTAACATGGTTCATGAAACTTTGGAGGTTATGCAGTCAGAAATACCACAGCAACAGCAGGTTGATGAAGCTGCGCATGAGTAGCCACAACAGCAACCAGGCCAGCAACAACCACATGAAGTCCATGATCATGAACCTGGGCACCACCAACCACAACAACAGCAACAAACATCTACCCCAGGCTCGAGTGAAAGGGCTTGTCCACCAACCCATAGCAGGAAAACTTCAACTAGGAAACCACTCACTGATGCAGAAAAAGGAGCCATAAATGCTAACTATGCATATTTGGGTAAGGAGCCACCGTACACAGTTGGTTCTTGGAGAGGAAAGTGGAGTGGAAGAGGTAGAGGGAGAGGAAGACAAATCACAAAAGACAAGGGACGGGGAAGAGCTAATTAAAGAGGGGCAACAGTCAAGAACTGATTGAAGAGGGACCTCTAGTCGCATTTTTTGCCAACTGTTTTTTGTCTTACAATCTTGAATCTCGTTGGATGTTAGTGGATGAATTCCAATCAACTTTTGTTAGTGCTGATTACGTTTTGTATTCTGGCTATATTTTTGTAGACCATTGACATCAGCATTGGTTATGTAGGGTCAGTGTAATCTGATGGTCTTTATATTTGCTTACTCCACTTTTGCAAATGTTATTGTCTTTGTCTGGTTAGTATATCTAGTTAATGGAATTGTGTCGCGTCTTCACATTGAGGGCCGTTGGGACTCAATTGATCTTCACTTTGTCATTCCTTTCAAGCTAGGCAGTTCTTTTACAAGTGAAACAACATTACAGAGTACTTCAACAAACAAGTGAAACAACAAAGCAGGCACAAATATAGTCTGATTTTTTCCCAACAAAGCATGCCTGATTTTTCATTCAACAAATCAAAACTTAGATTTCATTGCACATCTACCGATACAGTCATTACAGAGTACAGAAACGATAACGTGTACCCACTTCATTCATCTTCATACTGCTCCTTCTATTTGCCTAAAAACTGTGAGATTTTCATTTTTTTTGCCCCAACTAACTAAGATTATAGTTGTAAACATCCATGTTAACAAAAACAATCTCATCAGACACTTGTTCACCCACTTTTTGCTATGGATTTCTTTTTCTAGTTCTTTCACTTTGACCTTCAATTTTGCGACTTTCCTTTCTTGTCTTCTTACTTCTTCTTCATACGCATCTCTTTGCTGTTCAGCTATATTAATTCTTTTCAGAAGCCCAGGTATGATCTCCGTTGACCGGCTGCACATCTCCTTGTCAATCCACTGCCAAAATCTGCAACCACCATCTGTGCACACCGCAAATCTCCGTCCAGGATTTCTTGAGGTCCACAAAGTTATGACCCTCGACATTTTCTCACACCTGCACAATGGGAAATCCGAATTGTTGGTTTCTCGCACGCTTCCAATTCAGCAACTTCTTTGGCTGCAATTGAGTTTTTCTTTGTTCAAGTTCAGGAAGAAGTCCCATTTTCACCAAGTGGATGACAGCTCTTTATGGACAAAAATGCCCTTCGTATTTCGGCGTGCTTCTCACGTGGTCGTAGATTCTGTCGGTATTAACTGAAGAATTTGACAGAAGGTCTAACAATTTGTACTTTGGATAAATCGGGGGCCAAAACTTTACTTTTAATTGTTCGGGGGCCAAAACTTCATCTGGGTAATAGTTTGAGGGCCACTGGGACTTTTTGCCCATAACCAACCATTGTCTTGTGTGTTATGTAGTGCAAGATTTTTGGTAGCATAACATTCATGGTTTAAGCTTTTATTGAACTCAAGACCAAACAAAATTTGGCACTTAATAAGAATTTCGTGATAAATCTAATCTAACCTGAATAGGGGAGATGCTTGGCATGAATTTTGTATATCTCCGTGTACTTTACAAATTTGGGGATAAATTGTTGTTTTCAGTTGTTAGGCGGTAGTAAGAGAGGTGTTTTTATAAATTAATCTAATGAAAGGTCCCTTTTGCAATGTGTCAATAACCAATTTTTTAACTGCTTATAATTGCATAAACTATGGTGACTCTCACCCTAATATTAATCTTCTCTTTTTAAGTTATTTTTTAAGCAAAAGAAGTTGTTTCTAAAAAATCTATGGCGTTTGAAGGAGATTTTGGCTTTTCAGAACTTCTATACCATAATTAGTTGAGGAAACATACAAAGAGCCTGTCTTATTGGTGCTTTTTTTTTGTGGGTGCAAATCCGTTGTTGTCAAACAGTCTTTAAAAGCCAAAGCAAACACTTTGAAACTTGTAAATAACACTTTAATTTATTTACAACGCATATATAAAGTGTTTGCCAATATCTACTATAGGAGGTGAATCTGACAACTACTTGTGTAATACTCGCGGAAGCAAGTTCATGTGAGTACCTCAAGTATTTTTTTTTCCTTTTGTACTGCATAATCTTGGCTGAAGCTTTAGGCTATTCATTCCATGCTAATATTTTTAAGCCATTCCTCTACAGGTCAACTTGGAGAAATTGCTACAATTCATGAAGCATTGAGGAAGATGAGGAAAATATGTGGACCGGGTTATGGTGTTCCTAAAACTTGGACTATTTCTAAAGAAATACTAAGTTCTTATCGTGGCTTGGATTTTATTCGGAAGGGACAAGGGGTAGTTGGGAGAGCATTCTCATCCAAAAGTGCATGCTTTTGTAGGGATATAAGAGAATTAAGCATAACGGAGTACCCGTTGGTAGTCAATGCACGATCCCTTGAGTGCTCTGCCTGTTTTGCAATTTGTTTGCAGAGCTCTTGCTTGAACAATTGCATTTATGTATTGGAGTTCTTTTTACCTATGTATGAAGAAGATCCTAGGACATTGTTGAACAGCATAATGCAGAAATTCAAAAATCACCTCAGAAGTTCTTTTAAGATTGCTTCAGGACAAGAATTGGGGCAGAAATTGACCATTGAGGTTATAAAGGTCTCTCCAAAGGATGAATTTGATTCTTTTGAAATCTGCAGTACTACTGGTATCGAATCTCAACCTAGGCTTAAAGAAGTACAAGGAGGAGAAGGAATGATGCAACTTGATTTCTCATCTCAGCAAGTTGATATTGCAAATGCTTATATAAATGGTGTCCATGCACAGCAGACTGGGATTGTTGGATCTCCACATAGACCAAAGCACGAGCAGGGCTTTGTCAACATATCATATCAAGAATTAAATCTTGCAGGATTTGATGTTGCGCACAATTCTATGAATGGTGTTTATGAACAGCAAAATGGAATTGTTAGATCTTCAACTGGACAAGAGCTCGTGCAAAACATGGTCAGCATAGCACATTATGAACCAATTGTGGAAGATCCTGAAAGAGATGATGCTATTATAGAACAGAGTGGCAATGAAGTGACTAATTTAAAAATGCAAGAGCCTAGTTGTACTTTAAAAAGCGACCTTGGAATTACTCGTGAGGTTCTTCAACAAAATTCTATACGGAAACTTGAAGATGCTGCAAAAAATATTGGAGGTAACTTTTAACTACAGCACTTCTCTAGATCAGAATTGAATTCAAATGTTGGTTAATGCATGTTGATTTAATCTGGATCTGTTTGGAAATATCTAGTTTACACATTGTATAGGCTTGTTCCTTCACTAAAGTTTTCCATTCTAAAAATTGCAGTCAGTCGATCTACATTGAAGCGTATATGTAGAGAGTATGGTATTCGCAGATGGCCCCCTTGTAAAGAAAGAAAGGTTAACCAAGTCTTTGCTAAACAAAAAGTTGTTCAACCTGCTACTGAAAATATTGAAGAACACCACCAGTCAGATGCAACAAGGCTAGAAGATGATAGCAGCATGTGGGTGATCAAGGCAAAATATCAAGAGGACATGATAAAATTTGAACTTTCATCTTCTGCCCGTAAAATTGATCTGGAGAAGAACATTGCACAACGATTCAATCTATCCCGTGGAAGTTTTAAAATTAAGTATCAGGATGAACATAATGACTGGATTTTGATAACCTATGATACAGATCTGAGTTTTTGCATGAAAACACTACACAAACTAGGTTGGACAACAATCAAAATGTTGGTCAGTTGATCAGCATTTGTGAACCTTTGTACAATTAATTTGTTTGTTCATATTGGAGCTCCAGTACGGCAAGCTTTACCGTGGTCATTGTGCAGGTTATAGGTTGTCCCATAAGTTGCTCAATATACAATTAAATCTTGTCAACTAGATGACCAAAAGTCTAGTTGGTAGAATGATACTAAGTCAGAATTTTATTTGTTGTAGCCCATATTTGTATCCCTCATTCCTTTCTCTCATTTCCAACTCCCACTTCTCGCCTTACACAACGGCACAACTATGGTGTCCCTTGTTTTATCACTTTCTGCAAATGGTATTAATAAAATAATCTAACCTAAGTAACTCGGTTCCACTGGGCTGTCAATTTCATGTTATACAAAATTATAAAAAAGATACTTTTACTCTGTTGAAAAATTTTCAACTCATCACTTTTACAACCCTAAGATGATATAGAACTAGGCCTAATTGGTGGTGTGTATAGGGAGAGAAAAAGAGCATTAATATTGGAACCCAATTATTCATGGAACCTACAAATGGATAAAGGAAGAAAGACTCATTAGTGTCTAAAGCCAGATAGTTTGGAGCTGAAAACCTCAAAATTCAAAGTGGTTAGGGGTTGATGAGAAAAAAAGAGGGACTAAGGGTGGTTTTGGGACGAGGGGATTGGAAGGAGGAAACCAGGCATGTGGGCCAAAGATGATTATTGAAGCGAAGCATGGAGCTATGCAATAAGCAATCAGGCAAAAAATAGTAGAGCAAAAATTCAACTACAAATAGAAACTGACACTTATCAAAATAAGAGACTATACACTTGGCAAAAAAAGAAGTTGCTATGGTAACCTCTCTTTTTTTTATATAAAAGATAGAAATATAAGATGAGGGACCAATAATGATAATCTTTTCATATTAATGTCACATATTACTGTACTATATGACCAAGGTTAGTTGATTTTTACACACAAAATGTTGTACTTTATATATTTATCCAATGTAATATGGTTTACAAGGTTAGCTCAATATTTAAAATACAACAGTATTAATGATTTTAGAATAAGAATACTAATAATAGCATTTTCAAATTAGATATTTCAACTCAATGGCTAACTAAAGTTTTGAATTTATTTGGATAGGTTCGACTCTAATCACCACTACGGATCTAGGTTAAATCAAGTTAATTTGGAGAGGGGGAAGAAGAGATGGATTGGATGGTTTGGAAAAAGAGAATGTTAATTAGAGACCTCAGAT
Source organism: Coffea eugenioides (assembly GCF_003713205.1). Classification (NCBI taxonomy): domain Eukaryota; kingdom Viridiplantae; phylum Streptophyta; class Magnoliopsida; order Gentianales; family Rubiaceae; genus Coffea; species Coffea eugenioides. Next base: position 47,651,455 of record NC_040040.1, read on the forward strand.
TGAGCCTTCTCACTTATACTAAAAAAAATCAAGTTAATTATCAAACAAATAAAACTTTCATCAGTTCATCAACTCAAAAATTTCAGCCTCAAAGTTTAAGACTTCTATTTTTCAATTTTATTGTGGGCCTTGACGCTTAATATTCATTTTCAAAGGAAGCCAACCATATATTTGTTAAAGGGTATTCGGGACATGAGTTGTCCATAGAAAATAGAGAAGTGGTTAGGTCTGGAACAGTGGTTAAGTCAGTATTTGGGAGGTCTGGTCAGGCGTGTATGAGAGGAAGAAGGGTAAAAAACGGAGGAGGAAAATATGAAATTGAAAAAAGAAAAGGGCTGGTCTGGTCAGGAGCTTGGGCCATTTCTTATTGGCTATTGCTTTTGCTTGCTTCCTTGTAATTTCGCTTATTCTTTGAGTCAGTCCTTTCCTGTTACCAACCATTGACTTTTAACTTAGAAGTCTGCCAAGTGTACTATTTCAAAAGTTTTAATTTAAGCCCTTTGTCAACTTAAATTTTTTGAAGATTAATACTTAATCATTTCAATCATAAAAACAGAAAAATATAAAATCCTGACAAACTTAAAATATACAAAAAAGATCATATTAATAGATTAACTATGCCACCTTAATTCAACTTAATACAAAAGAGTTTTGAATCTTGTCCTTTTACTTCATGTTCAACCCGCTTTGATTAGTATCTTATTTCATATTCAATCTACTAGATTAGTAGTATTTTCTAGAATAATCATTTTTATTTTTGATAACAAATATTTGTTACTTTACTTATCGAATTTGACTAGTATACATACATACATAAAGCGAGTTGTAAGAAATTGAGATTTGGGAAACGGGATTGATGAGATTAGCGTCGACCCGGACGAGTGTTCTGTGGTGGATTGCCTGAACAAATGGATAATGTGTGCTATTACAGTACCAGTGAATATCCTCAACTTGATTATGCATCTGGCAGCATTGAGATCTATCATCAATCCTTGGCACCTCCCCATTGGTGTACTGGAAATTGTATCATCACATGGTTCGCACTTTTTTACGAAAGATGTGATTTCGAAGAAGCTCAAGGTTCAACTTTTCTCCTTTAAATTGCTTAATCACTTTCCTACAGCTGACAAGAAACTGGTGTTGTAAGCATAACACTTTGAGTTTATTTTTATTCCGTTATAGGAATTGGATCTGACAACAACTGGTCTAAGCCAAGAGGAAGTGAGTCCATGTGAGTACTTCAGCTAGTCTTCTCTTCCTATTATGTGCAATGTGAACTGAAGCTTTAGGCTGTGCCTTCCAAACTAACATTTTCAGGTCAAAAAAGAGAACTCTCTAAAATTCACAGAGCAATAAGTGCGGTGTATAAAAGACATGGACTGCTCAAAGCTCAACCTTGGACTACTTCCGGAGAAATATTAAGCTATTCTGATTCAAAATTTGTTCGAAAGGGGCAAGGGATAGTTGGAAAAGCATTTTCATCCAAAAGTGCTTGTTATTGTAGAGATACAAGATATTTAAGCATAACAGAGTACCCATTGCACGATTCCAAGAGTATTCTGGCTGTTTTGCAGTTTGTTTGCAAAGCTCTTGCTCAAACAAGTGAAACAACTACATTTACGTATTGGAGTTTGTACGCGATAAAATTTCAAGTCTGCAAAAACAAGAAATATACACGACAAATATGTGATATATAAGCTTAAGAAAAATATGTTAGTACAATCTCTGGGGTTTTCTCGAACTTGTGGAGAGTTTCCCTCGATTCTCCTCCTCGAACGTCAATCCAAGGGTTTCGCAACTTGTTCTTGGATCCACTACCAATTCCTTCAAATCTTGATATAGAAGATTTGAAGAACTTTAGAAGATATTTGAAGACTCAAGTCTTGATATATGGTAGACTTGGAGAGCTTGAAGGTCCGGACTTTTGTAACTTGGAGTTTCAATGCTTTGAGTGTATAAGATGCCTCTTGGTGTCTCTGTCTCTGTCATTGATTTGGTTGAGAGACACCTATTTATAGCTGTAGCAGGGGGTAGAGATTGAAGACTTGTGTACCACTTTTACTTGTCTTGCAAGACGTGCAGTTATATTAGAACTGTGCTAGTCAAATATTATCTCTTCATTTTATATTTATTAATAAAGAGATAAGTAATTCCTGGATTGGCCAAACTCATGGGGACACGAGACGTGGCGCTGTCTGACTGGCCAAACTATTGCAGTATATAAGAAATATACATGGACTAAACAACTCTAAATATTATTTCCTTAATAAGAGATACGTATTTAGATATTTATCTAATAGACATGTGATATGATATGATTTGGTTGGCGGAGATATCCCTGCAATTTGAATTGATTTGGAACACCTCAACTTGACACATGGGGAAAGATAATTGGCCATTTAATAATCAAATTTTCCAAGTGTACATGACATATGACACTATCCGATTGGATAGAAATAAGCCACAAAAATAATTTATAGACCAATGATAATTTTAAAAATTAATTAAAATTTCATTGTCTACAAATGCCCCCTCGAAACTTGTTCGCGAATGCTGAAGATTGAAGCAAGATTTGAACGGCCAAGTTTTGACATTTTTTTTTTCAATTTGATTTGAATGCCACAAGGCCGCGATTCAAGCGTCAATCTCCAATTAAAGTTTTATGAAAAGACTTGAACTTCAAGCTTTACATGAACTCATAGCCACGGGTTTTAACTTAGTCATGTAATATAGCCATGCAAAACATTGAAATCCCACCACCGCCTAATCATCAAATGCCTGTACAAGTCCCGTAAGTCCCGAGGCTGGATTCTAAGTAGCATATGAATTCCAAGATGATTAGGAAAGTCCTGCAAGTCCCGTAAGTCAGATTCCAAGTAGCTTTCCTCTTGTTAGTCTTCCATATCCATATGCACAAGAATTCTTACCCTTTGTGAATTCCACCAACTTCGATCTTTGGGAACTTGGGAAATATTTCGGTGATGGCTCAATAGATAAGAGGTCAACTTTCAAAAGAGAACTACATCTGGACGAACCAATCCTGAGCTTGTTTATTGAATTTTCATAGGAGCAGAGACCCATTCGGATTCAAATTAGGACCTTCTTCAATCTCGATTATTCTTGAACGTGCGGCGCACATCAATTATAAATATCGAGGGCCGATGCATCAGTTTACTCACAATCAAAACAAAAGCCAACTCCCTCCCTTTTTTCCTTCGCGCTGGTACCATCGAGCTGCTGCTACCTGTTCTTTGCAAACTACTCCTATCGTGCCATCTTCAACTTGCTACGCACATCAATTATTTTGTTGCTGCCACCACCGCTTATTGCTTGCCATTCGTCAGCTTTGCGGTCTTTTGATTAATAGAGACAGTTTGAAGCTGGTTATCACCTTTGCTGTGCCGCAAGCATCAATCATCATCCATTAGTTGTACTCCAATAATTTTCGCTTACCAGGTACTTGAGGCCCCCTTTTCCTTTTTTTTTATACTCGCAGTATTTAATTGTTACGAGAAGCTTCGGTCAATTGAGAAGCTTAGACCCTCATGACCTTACCAAATAAATTCTCAAAATATTATTTGAGGATGAAACTTGGGTCTTGGCTGGAAGATTGAAATTAACCGAATGACGATTGGCTCAAAATATTATTTGAGATGTTCTTTAAATATTATTCGACAATGAAGATCGGCTCAAAATATTATTTTTTTTGAGCTATTCCTTATGGTTGGAAATTTAATCTCAATTTTCGTATCAGCTTTTTGCGTCTCAAATACTCCTATCATATACGATTTCGATCTAAACTTTGTCAACTTGCTTCTTCGTAGATAACCAAAGCTGTGCTTGAAAAGGAGTCTAGAACAGTTCCAAAATTTTGAGAAAGGCTTAACCGAATAGGTAATTTAATTACCAAAATTTTGTAAAAAGTTCCCTTCATCACCTAATATTTTCTTTTACAAAATTTCAGTCACTATGCAAATTAAGGACTATGCCACACCATTACCACATATTTCATAGACGGACGAGCGGGGTGGATCTCAATCAAAGAGTTTGTCACTACATGTTCATAAACTGGCAATCGGCCCGTTCGCTGAATCTTTCATACCCCTTGAAGGATGCTTTCATCTCGAAGGTTGGACTAGCAAGTTGACTAAGGAAGTAGTGGCACCATCGACTTTCTTCACTACGTCGAGAGAAGAAGAAGTGGTCGTATTAAACTCGTCACTTAACAATGGAGATCCGGAAATAGCCAAATTCACGCTTCCGTTCGTGGGATTCAATATCGATAAGACTACATGGAAGATTCCTTCTTCCTTCTTTGGCGAGGCGTGCTTCACCTCTCATTGTTGGGAGTGGGTTGAGGACATCCTTGGAAGATATAAAGAAGTGCTCACCCGTGTTGGCATATTCGAAGCTGTCAACGTGTCGAGATACTCCTATGACCGTTGTGAGAATATCTTGCGAGCCTTCTTCAAATATTGGTGCCTCTCGACAAACACACTTCATACGCCTGTTGGGGAGTTGTCCATCACACTTTGAGACCTTTATCGACTTGGTAGCCTTTCGATTGATGACTCGTTCTTTGATGAAGTTGTTCTTTCAGCGCAGGAACTTCTCACTCGTGATAAAGAAGGGAAGCCCCTTCTCCCTGAGAGATGCAGGCATCTTTTTTCGGCTTACTACCACCTCTGGACGAATGACCAATGGGTATGGATGAAAGACTGGATTCATTTCTAGTTCAAAGGAGAGGCTAGGTATAGGGCTTCTCCGAGTAGAGCGAATAGAAGAAAGACTACATCTAAATCGAAAATGACTTACAACCCTTCTGGAAGCGTAGAGCCATACGACCTTGCTGATACGAAGGACTTCAACGTCCCCTTCGATACACTGGATATCCCAGGGTCTTTAAAAAAGGAAACCTATATTGCGGCATTCATAGCGTGTTGGATTTGCAAGTTCCTTTTGCCAAGCAAAAAGGTCGATCACATTCGCCCAAGTGTCTTCAAGGTTGCATGCTTAATGGCCACAGGAAAAAGATTTTGGCTTGCAATTCCCGTTCTTGTGAGCATATATCATGGATTGAGGGAGATCTTCCACGGCCCTAATCTTGGAGAATGTGGGGTAACTTTTCCAATCCATTACGTCTATGCTTGGATTGGCCAATACTTCGATGTATATTATGAAAATAATCAAATGGGTAGCCACCATGCGCGTATGACAAGATTTAGTGGTGAGAAAATGACAATATTTTATGGCCGATCAGAAGCTAAGGAAATCTTCAAAGAGGTGAATCCCTTGATGCTTCCCAAATTGTGCTGGACTGAGAATGAAGAAAAAATGTTGATCGATGATGGATCCTTATCATCAAGACTCACGAGCTACTTCATTAGTCAACGTTCTGGCCATTTAACTCTACGTAAGGACAATACTTTCATTATTAAAAAATATAATCCTTGTAGGTTTAGTTGACAATTCGGCTTCTGTCAGGACATCCCCAACAACTTAAAAGAGATCACTTACACTTATACTTTGGGTGAGGCTATTCAACTATGGGATTCCTAAGTTCGCACGCAGACGTGATCTCAGATGACTATACCCACGCACAGAAAGTATCCACTGATCACAAAAGACTATGACGCCTGGTGGTCGACTCGGTCAAATAGTGTCTCTTCAACTTCCTTTAAATTTACCGTTAAGATCCCTCAGCAATCATCGAAGAAGGGTAAGGTTACCTCCGCCAACGAGTCAGTGCATCATAATGGAGCTATAGAGATTGTAACGGGTCTTACCTCATCCACCTTGCGGAAGAACAAAACTACTAGCAGTCCCTCAAAAAATACTGCCACAAAAAATAAGTCTTTCAAGAACTCTCGACAGGCCATCAAAGAGGCGCAACCAGTGATTCCAACAAAGAAGACGCCGTCCAAAATTTCAAAATCCTTATCCGTGACTCACATAGAAGAAGATGTCGAAATTGAAACGGTGGATGATCGTGATTCTATTGAGGTTATAGAAAAGGAAGGGACTCAAGTTCATGGCATCAGACCTACCCGAGGAGGAACTCATTCGTTGGCGAGCGGTAGTAGTAGTCAAGACCGTCATTGGAACCGATCAAAGAAGAGGACATCTTCTGATTTGGAGGAGGTTTCCTTTACACCACCGTTGGTTGGAGTATCGCCACTTAAGGTAATCATCTCTCTATTTTTTTTATAACCCCTTTTTTGTAACCTTCCCTTTTTTTTTCAGTCCCCGTTTCTTGAATTCCGTCAAGAAGATGTTGATAACAATTCACCACCCGAACTCGAAACTGATGATATAATTTCAAACAATAAAAGGGTGGAAGTAGCTATCAGTACTCCAAAATAATTTGTCCCCAGTGGAGGTACCTCATCAATGCGTAAGAAGGAGTTAACTAGTTCGCACGAGATCCGAAAGAGACCTAAACCAGCACTGGTTTCAGAATTTCACGGAAAAAATTTGATCGAAGCACATCGAAGGAGATACTTGCAGAGTTTGTGAATGAATTTTCGCGGGCAGATTCTTGACACTCCTATTGAGCAGATCTCTTCTTTAAAAGAGTGCGCAGAGGAAATCATTGCGAAAATCACAAGAACAGATCCTACCAATGGTCTCCCTTTAAAGGACTTCTTGATAAAATTGTTTGCCAAGATGGAGGCATATGATATTTTGGCATCTTCATCATGGAAAAAGATGAGTAAAGAAACACATGCAGAACTCCTTTCCAAAGTGACCGCCCAACTCGGGAGAGCTAAGGCGAAGGAAAAAGATCTAACTTGTCATCTGCAAAGTCTTGAAGAAAAGTTGCAGTCCATCGAAGACAGGAAGAAAGTGTTGCAATAGGAACTTATCAATTTGGAGAAATAAGGCTTGGAAATCAGCTTAACTATCGATCAAAAGTATGAAACTTTTGAGGAGATCCGGACTGAAGTAACCCGGGCACATGATAAGGTCTTTTCTATTGAAAGTACCAGCATCTTGACTGATGACGCAGTGAAGGAACTTGAAAACATGAAGTCTGCACTTGAATCATGCAAAATAGCTGTAGTGGATTACAAATTTGACATTTAGATTTTCACCATGTCTTTTTCCTGAATTTGTTCCATTTTTTTTCATGTAATGAAATTTTCCTTTTTTTAATAAAATGCTTTCTATTCCTTATCTCTTGTTTTTTTTTTAAAGATACAACAACTCAAATGGAGCATTTTATTTATTTTATATTTTTTTTTTGGAAAGAGAAAATTCTTTTTTTTTTGCAAGGAACAAAGATTTGATTTGGAGTGGTGTAACTGAACTTAGAAATTGCCCTCCAAACTGCCTACGTATCCCAACAAGGGAATCAAGTCACACGTAGTTTCTGCCGTTCACATTTTAACTTCATGCGAGCCAAGAGTATCTATTTGTTTACCATCTTAGATTTGGCGGAGTGTTTCAGCAGTTTAACCACATACTACATTATTGGTGGTTGCCATCCACAGTTTTAACTCATGCGGGTCAGGAGCATCACGCGGTTCTGATTACGCATAGTACCTTTTTAGGTACTTATCATTGATGGGGCCAACCCTTAATTCATTCCCAGCAGCAACCAACTTGTATGAACCATTTGTATACACTTCTCGAACAATATATGGACCATCCCACTTAGGAGTAAACTTTCTTTGTCCGCCATGAGTGAGAATGATTGGTCTCCGAATGGCGAGCACTAACTCTCCAATTTGGAAAGAGCGAGGTCGAACGTGCTTATTGAATGCTTTTGAAAGGCGAGCTTGATAGCACTCAATCCGTTGCTAAGTTTCCAATCTCTTTTTGTCGAGTGCTTCTAACTCCCTAAGGCGAAGACGAACATTATGTTCTTTACTGAACCCTTCTTGAATCGCCATTCTTAGCGAAGACATTTGACACTCAAGTGGAAGAACAGCTTCAACATCGTAAACAAGGGCGTATGGGGTCGCTTGCGTGGGAGTTCGAAAGTAGTTCGGTATACCCAAAGTGCTTCTCCAATTCGAAAATGCCAATCCCTTTTCGATTTATCCACGATTTTCTTCAACAGATTACATAAGGTCTTGTTGAATGCTTCAGCGAGTCCATATGCGGCAGCGTAGTACATGGACGAATTGTATTGTTTGAAATGAAACTTTTCGCAAAGTTTGTTCATTGCTACATTGCAAAAAGGCTTACCATTATCGGTGATGATAGAACGTGGGACTCCATACCAATAAATGATATGCGAGCGAATGAAATCTACTACATTCTCTTTCTTGACCTCTCTCAGAGGAACCGTTTCGGCCCACTTTGAGAAACAATCCGTCGTCGCCAAAATGAAAATGTGTCCTCCAGAAGATTTTGAGAGCTGTCCAACTATATCCAAACCCCAAGCATCGAATGGCCAAGAAGCCACAGTTGGATGCAATGGTTCAGAAAGTTGACGGATGAAATTGCCATGGAATTGACAGGCTTGACATCTTCTAGCAAAATCAATACAGTCTTTTACCATCGTCGGCCAGTAATATCCCATTCTCTTAATGTGAAAGTGTAATTTTGGGCCAGATTGGTGAGCACCATATATCCCAGAGTGAGCCTCCTCCATTGCTTGCATGGCCTCATCTTCTCCAAGATATCGTAGAAACACCCCATCGAATGATCTTCGATAAAACGTCCCTTTGTAGTAAATGAAATGTGGCGCTCGACGAAATATATCAACCCTTTTCTTGGGATCTTCTGGTAACTTCCCATGATTAAGGTAATCAATGATGAGATAACGCCTATCCTCCTTTTCGATCTTATGGACAAAAATATGATAAGCATTTTCTTCCTCACCAGCATCTTCTTCATCGAACATCAGAGGTATGACCCAATTTTGACATATTAAAATTTGATTTCGATGAGAAGGTAGAGTGATTATGGACGCCACCCTTGCTAAAGAGTCGGCCTGTTGGTTGAAATTTCTAGGGATATGTTGTATAGTGACATTATCGAAATATCCCATAAGTTGTCTTGCATACTTATAATATGGGATCAATTCAGGCTTTTTGACATCATAAATACCAAGAAGTTGATTTATCACTAATTTGGAATCACCATAAACCCTAAGATGCAACTGCATCATGTCTACGGCCGTTTCCAAACCGAGAATCAATGCCTGATATTCGGCCACATTGTTTGAACACCGACGTGTTAAAGTAAAAGAGTATGGCAATTTATCTAATTCAGGAGTATAAAAGATAACTCCTGCACCAGCTCCGTTACGGTGCGCGGCTCCATCGAAATACATCGACCACGGGGATTCGACCATAAACACTTCTTCATCGGGAAGTTCATCAGTCAACTCCCATTCGGCAAGTATGGGATGATCAGCTAAAAAGTCAACCAATATTTGTCCTTTGATAGCCTTCGTAGGTACATAAATAATTTTGAATTGCTGAAACTGGAGGTACCATCTTGCGAGCCGATCAGAAAGTACAGGGTTTGCCATGACATATTTAATGAAATTAGACTTAGATATGAGTCGAATAGTGTGTGCTTGAAAATAATGTTTCAACTTCTGAATGGCAAACATAAGTGCCAAACACAACTTTTCAATGGGTGAGTAATTCAACTCATTAAATGTCATCATCCGACTCAAGTAATACAGCGCATTCTCCTTATCTTCATCATTTTTTTGAGCAAGTAAGGCCCCAATCGACTGTTCTTGAGCAGATATATAGAGAATCAAAGGTTTTCCTGAGATGGGCGCAGCCAATATTGGAGGATTCATGAGGTACATTTTGATGCTTGTAAAAGCATTCCTACACGATTCATTCCAGTCGAAGGGTACCCTTTTCTTCATCAGTCGACTGAAGGGTTGACATCGTCCAGCCAAATTAGAGATAAACCTCCGGATATAAGCCAACTTTCCTTGAAAGTTCTTTAATTCATGAATATTTCGCTGTTCAGGCATGTTTACAATGACATCAATTTTAGATTGATCGACCTCTATCCCCCGTTAATGAACGATGAAACTGAAAAACTTGCCAGAAGTGACTCCGAATGCGCACTTCAAAGGATTCATCTTCGGTTGGTATCTCCGAAGGCGTTGGAAAACTCTTCGAAAGTCTTGAATATGATCCTCTCGCTTCTTTGATTTCACCACAAGATCATCAATGTAGCACTCCATATTTTCATGGAGCATATCATCAAAAATTCTTTGCATTGCCCTTTGATATGTCGTTCCAGCGTTTTTCAAGCCAAACGACATTACTTTATAGCAATAAATTCCTTTGAAATGCGGAAGGCAGTGAGCTCCTCATTCTCGGGCGTCATGCGTATTTGATTGTAGGCAGATGATCCATCGAGAAAAGATAGTACTTTATGCCCGGTTGTAGCATCTACCGTCAATTCTGTGATGGGGAGTGAAAAATCATCTTTGAGGCAAGCCTCATTTAAATCTCAAAAATCAACACAAATTCGAATTTGCCCTTTCTTCTTCCTCACAGGGACAATGCTTGAAATCCATGTTGGATATTTCACTTCCCGTATGAACCCAGCTTCAATCAATCTATTTATCTCATTCTCTATCAGAGGAATCAATTTGGGCCGAAAACGCTTTTGAGTTTGCTTGACAGGTTTTGTTCCTCGCTTGACAGACAAATTATGAACGGCGATTCTTGGATCCAAACCAGGCATTTCTGAATAATTCCAGGCAAAGACGTCCTTGAATTCGAGCAGCAAATCGACATACTCTTTCTCTTCTTCAGGAGTCATACAAGAGTTTATGTAAATTGGGCGAGGATCGTAGCTTGTGCCAAAGTTAATCTCCTTTAGCATATCGACTGTATTTTTTACCGTTTGTTCAAGTTCAGGGGGAGCGTCATCTGCATCTTCTTTTTCTTCTTCGGGATCACTGATCGTAATATGATGACAAGAAACCATACTTTCTTGACCCTGTTCTTCAAAAATGGTTTCAATTCTTACATTAAATAAGTCTCCATAGTGCATGAAGAAATTGGAAACTAACTTTCTTGGCCCGTTCTTCTTTATTGGAGTAAGATTTTCTTCCTTGGCAACTTGGTACTCTTGCTTTTTACTACCTAATCTTTCATAGACGGGCGGTTTCAAATCTTTCGGCTGTGGGCCAAGTCTGTCAAACATAGAAGTACGCTTTGACTTATTTCCCAATTTATCAAACACAGATCTCCTTCGACTTGTGACCTCCATTTTCTCATTTACGTAGTTACAAATTGCCCTTTTGATCATTATACGCACTGGAGAAGGCGGTTTATAACCAAGACCCATTGACGAACTTTCAACATTATAGCCTTTTTCTTTCAACATTCTCTGCGTAGGTGTTAATCCATGAGTCTTCTCGCCAGTCACCTCAGGAGGGAGTTTGCCCAATGCATGCTTTTCATTTGGGTTATAACCGGCCTTAACAAGAAATCTATATGCGTTTGGATTAAAACCTTCTTGAGTCCGATTAGTTGGTAGTGAGTAATGATCTACCGCCGGTTCTTCTTTGGGACAAACAAATCCTTGCAAGCTCATTTTCTCACTTTTAACAGGCTCTATTTTGGTGAGCGGAACATTTAATGTATCATTCCTGATAAAAGAAAACTGACCTTCTTCTCTCTTTGATCTTGGAATATACCGCAAAATAGGTACTTTGAAATTTTCACTTTTTTCCTTTACTAATTCTTTTCTTTTTACTTCTTTTTGAAGGTAAAATTTGGCATCGGCAAAGTGAGTCCCGGCCTCAGTGAAAGATTTATCATGGACAACAACCTTCTTAACTATACCGTCTCGACAATATTTGAAACATTGATGTAGAGTAGACGGTATAATTTCATTCTCGTGAATCCAGAGCTGTCCCAAGAGCATATTATAAGAGGTTTTGGCTTCAATGATATGAAATAACGCACTTGAAGACAACTCACCAATGAGCAATTCAAACCTTATGAGATCAATTGCTCTTTGCCCCCCTGATTAAATCCTTGGATCATGAGGCGGCTCTGAGAGAGTTCATCGCTTGAGATTTCTAGTTTTTTCATAGCACGTACGGACATAATATTGACAGCAGATCCCCCATCAATGAGTATCTGATTCATCTTCTGTTCTCGGACATACGCACTAACAAACAAAGGTCGATTGTGGGTTTTGAACTCAACAGTTAAATCATCATCATAAAAAATGATAGTCGTTGCACAATCCACTGGTGATTTATCATCGATTTTGAGTTTTTCCTCAAATTTAGTGCCAATTTGTGTGATTTGAGGATTTTCAGCTTTGATGACATTACAAAAAGTGGAATTATCAGTATCGTCACTTAAATACCCTTTGGGTATAAATTCTTTCAGTGTCACGAGCTGTCGAACCTCTTGAAGGAGCTGAAAATCTGAAGAAATTGATTTTGTGGCTACCCCCTTTTGTTTCTTTGTTGCATTTCGTCGTTTCATTGTCACTTGAGGCTTTGTCGAACAAATACTTTTCGAAAAGATGTACTTCTTTATTTTTGGCTTGCAAGTTCTCTTTCGAGTGACTAAGGTCCATCATTCGTTGTCATCTTCAATAACGTCTTCAATTGAGGATTTTTCAATCTCCTTGGACAAAACACTACTTGTTGTGGCTAAAACTTCTATCAGACAACACAGAGACCCAAACATTATTGTTGTTTGGTTTGTTGATGCTTTATCTTCCTCGAGAAGGATTTTCCCTTGATGAGTCAATTCCATAATTTTGTCTTTAAAGACAAAGCATTTAGTGAGAGGGTGGCCAATCAGGCGATGATAACAGCAATAATTTGGATCATGGATTCGACCGGCTTCCTCTGGGTGCTTCATTTCAGGAAGTTCAAGGAGTTTCTCCTTGAAAAAATCATCAAACATTCCTTGTAAATCAGATTCAAGGAATGAGTATTCTTTTTCTTGCATCTCTTTCAAAGTGGGTCTTTTCACCAACCTATTTTGAGGGGAGTCTACCTCTTCGGTGACCTTTCGGCTCACTTTGGTAGCAATCTTCATGGGACCTGTGTTTATTGCCATGAATTCCTTATTACTGAATCTTGAAAGAGACTTGCTCCATTTTTTATTTTCTTGCCTTTCATTACTTTGACGAGGCGGTTGCACTCGCGGAACTTGAATAGGAAACCCATCAGTTGCATTGGCCGTGATGCTTAACTCCATGTCATGAGCACGAGTAGCTAATTCTTCAAATGTGTTTGGACGTATACCCTGTAGAATGTAGCTTAGGCTCCAATGCATTCCTCGGATGCACATTTCTATGGCAGAGGGTTCAGACAGTCTGTCCTTGCAGTTGAGACTCAGACTTCTCCATCTATCAATATAGTTGACCACAGGTTCATCCTTCCATTGACGAGTGTTAGTCAATTCCAGCATACTAACGGTTCTTCTAGTGCTGTAGAAGCGATTCAAGAATTCTTGTTCCAGTTGTTCCCAACTGTCGATGGACCCTGGAGTGAGATCAGTGTACCAATCAAATGCGTTGTCCTTCAAGGATCGGACGAACTGTTTGACTAGCAGGTCACCATTGGTTCCAGCGTTATTGCAGGTTTCGACAAAATGGGCCACATGTTATTTTGGACTACCTTTCCCATCGAACTGTTGAAATTTGGGCAGTTGATATCCAGTTGGCATTGCTAGGTTGTCAATTCTAGCAGTGTAAGGCTTGCAGTAGGTAAAGCTTGACTTTGAACCACCCTTCTTCTTATCTTTGATCACGCATTCAACAAGTTCCTTCAATTGTTCCACGGGGATAGTTCCATCGGTGGTCACATATACTTCCTTCACCTTGTCTTTGCCTTTAGATGAGGGAATTTCACGCTCCTGGTGCTCCTTAGGGTTCGCATGGCTTCCTTCAGGAGCGTGATCTTTTTGGGTGAGCAGTTGAGCAATAAGAGCATCTTGGTCCTTGATGTGTTTCATCATGGTTTCCATCATCTTGGACATGTTCGAAACTTATTTTTCGAGACTTAAAGTGTTTGTCATCATAGCAGGTATTGCAGCAGAAGAAACAGCAGAATCTTCAATAGAAAATCTTGAATGAAGAGTTTCATGTGAAGAGGCTGGTCCAGTGCTTGATGAATCATCGTCATGCTTAGAAAACTTGGATTTGGATCCAAATTCGAGCATGGCAAGAGCCTTCTCAATCGAGGCATGAACGTCTTGGATTCCCATCGCGGAAGAATAGCTCATTGGTGATGTTGAACCGAAGACGGGAGTTGGCGCTGATAGAGCTTCCATGCTACTTTGGGTGGAGGCTCTCGTCATACTCCTTGTCACAGGATCAATAGCGCGAGTATTGATGGTAATATGTTCAGCTTCCTGAACAGGTTTAGCATCAGTAGCTTTGGAACGTGCAATCATGATTTTGTTGCTCTTTGGTGCCATTGATGATGTATGCAGTTGAATATTCGAAGAGAAGAAATGGAAGGCAGAGATGGTCCCACCGGGCGTGTCAAAAATTTGTACGCGATAAAATTTCAAGTCTGCAAAAACAAGAAATATACACGACAAATATGTGATATATAAGCTTAAGAAAAATATGTGAGTACAATCTCTGGGGTTTTCTCGAACTTGTGGAGAGTTTCCCTCGATTCTCCTCCTCGAACGCCAATCCATGGGTTTCGCAGCTTGTTCTTGGATCCACTATCTATTCCTTCAAATCTTGATATAGAAAATTTGAAGAACTTTAGAAGATATTTGAAAACTCAAGTCTTGATATATGGTAGACTTGGAGAGCTTGAAGGTTCGGACTTTTGTAGCTTGGAGCTTCAATGCTTTGAGCGTATGAGATGCTTCTTGGTGTCTCTGTCTCTGTCCTTGATTTGGTTGAGAGACCCCTATTTATAGTTGTAGCAGGGGGTAGAGGTTGAAGACCTATGTACCACTTTTACTTGTCTTGCAAGACGTGCAGTCATATTAGGGACTGTACTAGTCAAATATTATCTTTTCATTTTATATTTTAATAAAGAGATAAGTAATTCCTCGATTGGCCAAACTCGTGGGGACACGAGACGTGGCGCCGTCTGACTGGCCAAACTATTGCAGTAATATAAGAAATATACATGGACTAAACAACTCTAAATATTTATCCCCTTAATAAGAGATATGTATTTAGATATTTATCTTAATAGACATGTGATATGATATGATTTGGTTGGCGGAGAATATCCCTGCAATTTGAAATTGATTTGGAACACCTCAACTTGACACATGGGGAAAGATAATTGGCCATTTAATAACCAAATTTTTCAAGTGTACATGACATATGGCAATATCCGATTGGATAGAAATAAGTCACAAAAATAATTTATAGACCAATGATAATTTTAAAATTAATTAATTAAAATTCCATTGTCTACAGAGTTCCTTTTACCTAGGAAGAAAAAATACTCCGGGAGTTGGAGAATATTGTTGCCCATGTTAGTGAAAACATTGAAATAACATCTCCAAAGTTCTTTTAAGATCGCTTCTGGACAGGAATTAGGGCAGAAATTGTTGGTTGAGGTTGTAAAGATCTCTTCAGAGGATGAATATGATTCTTTTGAAATCTGCAATGCTACTAGTGTTGAATCTACACCTATGCTCGAAAAAGTACGAGGATGAGAAGGAATGATGCAAGTTGATTTCTCATCTCGGCAAGTTGATGCTGCAAATGCTTATATCAACGGTATCCATGGACAGCAGAATGGAATTGCTGGATCCACATCTAGAACAGAGCATTCGCAGGGCTAGCCTCCTGGAGCTGAGGGGCATTAAAAATGCAACAAATAAAAGGTCGTGGTTGAAGATGAAGACGATCCGAACCTTCAAAGGCAGTAACCTCTCCTCTTTATAGGTATCCACCTCTTTAAAAGGTGTCCTGTCCTTGATCCATTTCCACGAGTCAAGACCTGTCAACGGTCCGGGTCTGGACCGGACCTGGACCGGATCTGTCAAATTTTTACGCGTCCGGATAGTGATATAATTCCGTTACTCGGATCCATTTTGTCAAACAAAAATGGATTGGATACGGAATATAACATTTCGATCCATATCCGGATATAAAATAAATTAATAATTAAAAAAATATATATTTTCAATAGTATACCCCAAATTTACTTCTATACCCCAAACAACTAAATATTATCCAAACTCTAATACACTCTTTAGATTTCAGCCGCCGCACCGCACCTCTTTCACGTCTGGAAGCTCTTTGCTCTCTTAGTCTCTTTTGCTCCTCCACCTCCACCTCCAGGCTCCAGACTTCGTCCCTTTTCCAAGCTTCAAAGAGGAGCAAGACGAAATCAAAGCTTCCAAACTTCCAATTGCCAAGCCGGCCTGTCTTGACAGCCGCTCTCCCTCTTCTGCCGACTGCCAAAATCAGAGTCGATTCTGCCGACTGCTGCTCTCCCTCTTCTGTTTGCTGACCAAGCCTTTGTCAAGCTACACCTTTCCATCATCAAGGTAGCTTACATAATTCTTCCCTGCTTGATTTAATTTCGTTTGTAGATTCTACAAATTCAAGCCACAAAATTATCAAAGAAGCCTTTGAAAAAAAAAACAACAAAATTTTTGTTGGTCTGTGAAGGCAGCCAGAGGCTAGAAACTTTTGTTCTCCTCTTTGTTTTGCATGACTGCGGTGGTGCCTTCAAAGTACGACTGCGGTAGAGCCATGAAAAGTACGAGACACTAGAACTTCATTTGTTGGATGATGTATTTGTTTCTTTGGAATGACTTTGTGATTGGCTTTGTAATTTGTGATTTAGATTTGTGATTGTGATTGGCTTTGTAATTTGTTATTTAGATTTGTGATTGGTTTTGAATGTCAAATTTGCTACAAGACATCTTTCGTTTTTAATTCTTGTCAAAACAGGTTTTGTTTTTTATTTTGCTGTAAAACATGTTTGGGATTTTTCCTGACTCGACCCGACCCGGATCTAGGATCCATCGGATCCGGATCGCGGACATAACTTCTAATACCCGTCGAATAAACGAAACGGATCCGGAATCGATATAGAATGACGGGTCCGAGTCCTGAATAATGAATTTCGGCCCGAATTCGACCGGTTGCTAAGCCTGACGAGTCCAGCACCCACATACGTCTTAATGGGAAAAGGATGAGATGACCGTAGCACTAATTATCAGTAAGCCCTAAAGTGCCGTTCCACTACTTGGAGAATCTCCAGCTGCCCTTCTTTTAATTAGTAGTTTTGCAACCCCATTATCTTTATGATTTTACTAATCAAAATAATTAATTATTTACTAACCAGTAACTATATTACAAAGCCTTAATATCCGTCTTTAAAACTCAACTTTGCAAGTAGGAATATTAGCTAGATAACTATGAAATTTCTCATTCAATTCTCAAACCCTTTCCTTTCCTCCTTCCACTTTGTAAGATTCTAAATCTCTTGTAAATCGAAAAAGTAAAAGCTCATCTCTTTGTTCAACAGCTTCGTTAACTAAATATGAAAAACAAGCCTTGTGCTGATTGGATTGGTATTCTTTATGAAATTGCCACCCCCCCAAGGAATTTTTTTTAAAAGCCGAGATTGGAATATCTAAGAAAATTTGGCTCAAATTGTGAACCTTTACATTTAAGTTTTAAGAACCACATTTCTTTTCAAGTTTTTCTAAGAGGAACCGAATTTCGCTGGTTAAGATTGGCTCCAATTGTTAAGATTTTGGAAAAGTGAAGATATATATATATATATGGGTCAAGTATATAAATAGTAGGGAGGGAACAAATGTAATTGTGAACATTTATAAGGTTAATTATTTTGGTTAACCATTATCCATTTGGCTTTAGAATAATTCTTTTTATAAAAAATATTGAAATTTTAAATTTGATTGGAAAAAGTTTGAAACTAGTAATCGACATAGTAGGTTCTTTTGCATCCTTACACACTTACCGCGTATAGAGTGCATGGTATATACAAAGATTTTGACCATTTTATAGTCCCAAAAATATATATATATATATATCTAGATGTCTTTAATTTAGAGTGTTTTGTGTTTTTTGTTTTTTTTCATTCATTATTCATTGGTCAGGAATCTACCACCTCTAGTCTGGTTTTTCACGTACATGCTGAATTATAGAATGAAAAAAGAGAATGCATCCCTAGATTGACAAAGGGAAAACCAAAAAATAGTTGAGAAACAAAACATATTATTTTAAGATGATATGCTCCGTACTTGTAAGTTTTCTAGGAGCTATGCTAATTACGTTTGTGTACGGTATGCTGAAACTCTTTGTGGCATAAAATTTAAAAATTTCACAGATTCTGGGTCATGATACAAGAATAGATGTGCTTAGACTTGGAGCTTTGATCAAAAAAGAAATTAGGGCCCATTTGACAAATGAATTTTTTGGATGTTTATTTAAAATTTTACTATAATTTACTATAAAAATTGTAAAAAAAATTTTAATATGTAAAACTTTTTTTTTTTTCTTTTTCCTTTCTTTCCTCTTCTTCTTCCTCACCTCACCACTCGCCGGCAGCCGGCGTCGGAACCTTCACTGGCAGTGGCAACAAATTTTTTTTTCTTCTCTCTTTCTTTCTCTTCTCCCTCTCCCTCTCCCTCTCCTCCTTTCTCCTTCCTTCCTCTCTCTCTCTCTTCCCTCCCTACCCGGCGATCGCGTGACCAGATCGTTGGAATGCATAGACAAAACGCCTTTTTACATTTGAGAAAAAAAGTGTACAACAGCCATTAAAGGAGATACAATAGCTTAATGGTAAAGGAAAATACAAGATAAGATAGATGACCATAAACCTACGTTATAAAACACCGATCTCTTCTGTTAATTTCTTGTTACATGTTTTACCAAGTAAAAGGAATACAAGAAAATTGGTAAAATTATTTAGGGATGGCAATTGCTTGGGCACCCGTCCCGTGAGGGGTTGATAGGATGGGGGATGGGGCGGGGGAAAAGGCAGGTAGGGGGGAGTTATTTTCAGCCCAGTTAAAAATTGGGCAGGAGATAGGGGAAACATATATGTATCTATACACACACACATACATACATATATATATATAATTAGTTATAATAATTATATTGTTAGTTACAAACATCAAATTATGTATATGTAATATAATTAATATTATTACTTATTAGTATATGTAATATAATTAATATTATTACTTATACTAATAATTATATATTTATATTAATACAAATTATTGATTAATTATGCTAATACATTTATACTAAATTATTAATTATATTTTCTACTAATTATAAACTTTTTGCCCTACAAGTGTGGGGCGTGGTGGGGAAGCAAGTGACGGGTACCATCCTACTCTCACCCTGTCGCCATTCCTAATTGTTTCTTGTGTGTTATTATAAAAAAAAATATGAGTATAAAAAATTTAAGAAAGAAGTAAGTGAAGCAAATCGCTGAAAATGCCAGTAAAGTTTTCAAATTTCAAGGTCTTAATTTATCCCTCAAATTCAGCAGGAAGCATTTTGTTCCATGTCATGATATGGATATATGCCAAATTAGTCCTTATGCCTACACCTCATGAGGTAGGCTTGAAGACTCGCACTCGTGTCTCAACTCAGCAATCACTAGAAAGAAAAGGGACCGAATTGACGTGGTTAAATTTTTTTTTGAAGAATTTAATTTCTTAACTCAAAATGAGCCAAATTAAACCTTGATCCATTTCAAATCTTATGCGCGGTGACTCTTGACTTCAAAAAATTCAAATCTCATTTTCGGTCATTCTGATATTTCAATTCCTTAAAAACTTCTCAATGGGCCAAGTAGTAGTCTGGACTCCACATATACAAGTAAAATCCTTTCTGAAAGGAAAAGATGATGATATCCTTTACAAATTACAATAGAGGATCATTTCTAGGGGTTTTTTTTTTTGGGTTAATCTTTCTTTAGTAGGGGAAAAATAGGAATTTAAGAAGAAGGGAGAGGGAAGGAAAATTTGAATCCAAAACTTCTAAATCTTAAGGTTTCAACCTTAGTCACTAAATTAAAGCTTCCTTCTAGGACTATTTTTAGGACTTCCTTTGCAACTACTGGCGGAGCCACATTGCTTCATGTGGAATGAAATAACCGCACATAATTTTTAAAAAATCATATGCATTATACGATGATGTTACTATTTAATCCCTACAAAAAATAGATGTTAACAAGTTTAGAGGAACTGAAAGTTCAAAATAACACTCAAAAGGATAATTATCTCCCACAAAAGTGAGATAAAACTCAAAAGAGAGACAGTGACTCCCCCTTCAATGAATCAAATCTAGCTCTCCTATTTAACAAGGAAGCAATTGAACTTACCAATCTTGAGTTTACTTAACAAGCTGTTTGTCCCAACCAATTGTCAACCAAAATAGTTGTATTTTGCCTATGTAATAACATAGACGAAAAGTTGATGTCATGTTCAAGATTGATTAGCCATTCCTGTTTTCTTTGTTTTAGAGGGGCTCAATATGGTACAAGTTTTAATACTAATGATGCTTTATTATTAATCATTCATAATAGTAGTACAATTCATCAATGTATTGCAGTGTGGAATTGCTCAAATTACAGCTGGGCATATCGATAGGCAGATAAAGGTGACCTAAGTATTTACAGGCAATGGCCCAACCTCTGGCTTTGATAGCCGGATTAAAAGCCTGCCTCCCACATCATGAGAATTGCCTTGGCTAGGGCCCAACAACGATCAGGGAGAATAAGGCAAGCCATCAGCGATGTTCAGACTTGTTGCCGCTGGGATTGCTGATCACGATCTTGTTACAATATCTCAATGATGAGAAAAAATATAAGTTTTTTTTTTAACCTTTCCAAACCAACCCAGATTTTTCCATTGCGTTAGTCATATTTTAGTATGTAATGTTTGGAACTTGTGATTTGAGGGAATTACTAGCATCTTGTTGAGGAGAATCCAAACAGGAGAGATCAATAGATTTTTTAAGAATTAAACAACTAAAAAATCTAGCAGAAAAGGAATGGAGAGTTGGGTACTCTCTCTCTCTATATATATAGAGAGAGAGACACACACAACACATATATGTGTGTGTGTGACATCAACATTACACGCTTTTTCCTATCAATATTACATGTTACTATACTACAGGGCAAATTCAATTCATTTTGACATAAAAAATGCTGTACTTTAGACATTTATCCAAGATAATATGGTTTACAAGATTAGCTCAATATTTTAAGTACAATATGATTATTTTAGAACAATAATAACATTTCAAATTGAGATATTTCTATTTAGAACAATTCAACTTTTTTTTTGTTGTAGTATAATTAAATGTAATGAACAATTGTTATGAAATAATTATAAGATGTGGATGTCCATTTGTATTTTCAAGAAGATAGATACATGTATTTTCCCTAGATTCATTGATACATTGGATGAACCCATTTATGGATGTACTTGAAGTACTAAATTCATGTATTAGTATTTAATAGAGTTCATGTACCTTTGATCTTGGATCACCTATAAATAGGGGTGAATCCTACTTCATTTGTAACCTGGAAGTACTTTGATCAGTGAAGATAATAATACTATAGTTCCTCTCTCTCTTCGCTTCTCACTCTACTATTCCAATCCCTACTTTTGGTAGTTTATTTTATTAGTTTCACAACACGTTATTAGCACGAGTCTCTACCTTGAGCGAAGAAAAAGCATGAGCCTTTACTTTGAGCGAAGGAAAAGCACGAGTCTAACCTTTGAGCAAAAGTGAAGCACGAGACGCTGTCAAAATTCTGTCCGAACAGCTTTTGGCTACTTATCAAGGTAAAAATTCTTTCCTACGTATCTATTGCATATTCTTATGGCTAATCTCACAAAACAAGAGTTCGTACCTCTTGATATTTCTGAAAAAAATTATTTATCATGCGTATTAGATGTTGAAATTCATCTTGAGACAATGGGTCTTGGTAATACTATTGTTGAAGAGAATGATGCCTCAAACTAAGACCGTGCTAAGGCCATGATTTTTCTTCGTCAACAGTTAGATGAAGGATTAAAAATAGAATATCTTACCGTCAAAGATCCGCTCGTCATTTGGAAAGATTTGAAAGAAAGATTCAACCACCTGAAATTGGTCGTTCTCCCAAAGGCCCGATATAATTGGCTTCACTTACGGTTACAAGATTTTAAATCTGTCAATGAATATAATTCAGCCATGTTCAGAATTACTTCTCAATTAACATTATGTGGTGAAAAAATTACTGATAAAGACATGTTAGAGAAAACGTTCTCTACTTTTCATGTCTCTAATATGCTCCTGCAGCAGCAATATAGAGAAAAAGGATTTAAGAAGTATTTTGAACTTATTGCATGTCTCCTCTTGACTGAATAAAAAAATGAATTATTGTTGAAAAATCATGAGTCCTGACTAACTAGTGCTAGTCCATTCCTGAAGCGAATGTGACTCAACCTCAAAATTCTGGTCATGGTCGCGGATGTAGCCGTACGAGAGGTGGTCGAGGAGGCCGAGGATGTTGTCGTTGTCGTGGCCATCGACGCGGATGTGGCAGATTTGTGCCTTATGACAATAATCGTAGCAAGCAACAAAATATCCCCCAAAAGTGGGATAATAATAATGATCAGAAAGATGGAGAAAAGAAAGTTCATAAAGATATATGCTATCGATGTGGCATGGAAGGTCATTGATCCCATATCTGTCGTACGGCTGACCACCTTGTTGACCTTTATCAAGCATCTTTGAAAAAGAAAAACAAAAATGTCGAGATAAATTTTATCGACCAAAAGGATGCTTATGATGATGATGATGCTGACATGACACACTTAGATGTTGCTGATTTCTTTGAGCATCCTGAAGATGCAAAATGATCATATATTAAATATTTAATATCTGTCTAGATGTTTGATGTGTTGTTAGTTTTGCTAGATTGTCAATTACTTTGGTATGTTGTTAGTTTTATCAATTTACTTTCCAAAAAATCTATTCTCGCATCTTTTATTAATGTTTATCTTTGTTTATTTTCTTCCTGATGAAAAAATGGATATCAAATTGAGATACTACACAATAGAGGTCATGTTTAGAAATAATTGTCTTCATGCTATCATGTTTTCATGTTATCAATCTACTAATCAGCACGTTATCATGTTTATCGATATAGTTGTCTTCATTTGATTTATAATCATCACCTGCAGTAAACCAGAAGTTTACTGATTCCAATGAATATATGATTTGGTAAAAATGAGAATATTTGAATGTTGACAAGTATTTATACATACCCCCTTTATATTATACATGGCTCCAAAAGAAATTTATGTCGGGTATGCATCACCGGAAAGAGTGATCTATTGAATAATTTATTTATCCTGACGAGCTACGATTATCGACATTAGGGGGAGGAAAAGATCAACCAAAAAAAATCATAAAAATTGGATTTCCTCGATCCTCATACAAAATAATGTGAACTAGAAAGTTATATTTATTGACTCCAAAAGAGTCATTAAATCAACTATTCCTACAGGAAATACTCTTGTTAAAATTGATGTCCTTAAAGGACATGCACAAGTGCTACAAATAAAGGCCGGCCTACCTATATAAGGTATAAATTGATTTCAAATATCTCCGGAGATTAAATAAATGTCATGACAAAATTTAACCTCCAGAAGAGGTCGCTCCCGAAGAGCCAGCTCCCGAAGAGCCAACTCTTGAAGAGAATGAAATTATAGAAAATTTAATTGGAGCCTAATGGAATATAACACTTGATAGAAGTTGGTGAGGTTTATGAATCTAGATCGGTTGATGAATGTCGACATGGGAATGATTGGCCAAAATGGAAAGATGCAATATAATCTGAATTAGATTCACTGGTTAAAAGGAAAGTTTTTGAACCTGTAGTCCAAACACCTGAATGTGTAAAATCAGTTGGATATAAATTCGTACTTGTGAGGAAAAGGAATGAAAAGAATGATATTATGAGATATAAAGCAAGGACTTGTAACCCAAGGTTTTTCAAAGACTTGGATTTGATTATGATGAAACGTATTCACCTGTAGTGGATACGATCACATTTAGGTATCTTGTGAGTTTTGCAGTGCATGAAAGACTTGATATGCGTCTGATGGACGTTGTCACTACTTATTTGTATGAAAATCTTGAAAATGATATTTACATGAGAATCCTTGAAGGATTCAACATGCCTGAAGTATGTAAATCAAATCTTAGAGATGTGTATTCTATTAGAATACAAAAATCTTTGTATGGGTTCAAGCAATCTGGACGTATGTGGTATAAATCACCTCAATGTATGTTTTACTAAAGAAGATTATACCAATGACCCAATATGTTCATGTGTTTTTATCAAGAAAAATGGGTCAAATTTTGTGATTATTGCTATATATGTTAATGATCTCAATTTGATTGGAACTCCTAAAGAGATCCAAAAGGCTGTCGAATATTTGAAGAAAGAATTTGAGATCAAAGATTTTGGAAAAACAAAATTCTGCCTTGGTTTACAAATTGAGCATTTAGAAGGTGGATTTTTTATCAACCAAATTGCTTATACCCAAAAGGTATTAAAGTGGTTCTGTATGGATAAAGCATATACATTAAGTACCCCGATCGTCGTCAGATCATTAGATCCTAATAAGGATCCGTTTAGGCCACGAGAGGAACATGAAGAGATACTTGGTCCTGAAGTACCATATTTCAGTGCAATTGGTGCACTTATGTATCTTGCTAATTGTACAATGCCAGATATATCATTTGCCGTGAGTTTATTGGCAAGATTTAGTTCCTAACCTACAAGACGACATTGGATTGGTATTAAACACATATTTCGCTATCTCTAAGAAGAAAAATTCTCTTACAATTTTATATGAAAATAATGCAGCTTGTATAGTTCAATTAAAAGGGGGGATATATTAAAGGAGATAGGACATAACACACTTCACCGAAATTCTTCTTTACTCATGATTTGCAGAAGAATGGTGAGGTTGATGTGCTACAAATCTGATTTGTTTACCAAGGCTTTGCCAACTAGTACATTTGGGAAACTGCTGAAGAATATTGGAATGCGTCGGCTAAAAGATCTCATATAATGTTTACATTAGAGGGAGAATTATTACACAAGAATAGTGTACTCTTTTTCCTTCACTAGGGTTTTTGTCCCACTAGATTTTTCCCTAGTAAGGTTTTAACGAGGCATATTCTTTGTGTAATGGACATCCAAGAGGGAGTGTTATGAATGTAAAGTCCAAAGACAACCTAAGAGGGGGGTGAATTATGTTGATTAAAAATACTTTATTGAGTTTATGCACTTTTTCTTTAATAAAAAATTTACCTTCTTTTCAAGTAGTGATCAGCCAAGTAAATTTAAAGAAGAGAGCAATGTTGATCAGAAATAAGAATGTATATAGGTAATGAGAATTTTATTAAACAAAAGGAATAAGATAGAGTATCAAACCGATTGTCTACCAAGCTTTCTTCAAACTTGAAAACCAATCACAAAGATGAGCACCTTCTCTTTGATGAAAAATAATCAACTCAATGTACAATGGAGGGATCACTTCCTCCTTGCCCCAAGCCTCACTTAGTCAAGTTAGGAAGTTTTACTATCACTCAGATAACCCTCAACAAAGCTACACTATTGAAAATTTCAAACACAAGAGAAGTGCTTACAAGAACTTCACACTACTTGGAGAACAAATCTTGCTTAGGAGACTATTTTCTAGCTAAAATATCTCTTGAGATCTTGTAAACAAAGTGTACAAAAGTCACTCTCTGGTTCAGAATTGTTTGTATTTAAAGGGGACCAAAAATGAGCTTCATTAATGTTTCCAACGGATAGAAGGCAGATGAAGAGTCAGCTAGCCGTTGTGGCTGTCGGACATCCGACAGCTTAGTCATCGTCCGATCCCATCGTCTGAAAATCAGCCAAGTTGTCGTTCGGACGTCCGATGGGATTTTATCGTCCGACAGCTTCTGTGTCCGAACGTCGTCAGAGAGTCATCAAAACTTTGCAAAATTTTTCGGACGTCCGACGCGATCGATGTGTGTCCGAGGTGTGCATCCGATCCTCCCGGACGTCTGATGCTTCCTCACGAGCGTCCGACAGAGTTTCCTTCTTGATGTTCTTCATCCTTTCGGACGTCCGACAGCTTCCTTTCGGACGTCCGACATGAGTGCCCTATTTTTGCTTCTTCTTTTGGTTGATTTTCTTTTCTTGACACCTTTGTACCTGATTCTCTAAAAAGCAAAACACTTATATTTGAAAAAAATTAGATAAACATTTCAAAGTGCTTTGTGATCATCAAAAACAAGAATAACATTCTCCCCCTTTTTGATGATGACAAAACAATGGTTTGAAATGAAATTTGATGATTACAAATAGGCTCCCCCTTTCTCAATCAATCGTAGAACAAAAATTGAAAAACTCCCCCTCACTTGGTTATTTCACAGATTTATTCCATATTCATATCTTCATATCTCTCCCCCTTTTTGTTATCACAAAAGTCAAAAGGTAAAGAGATATTACAAGAAACAGTAACATGAAAAAGAACTAAACATTCTTAACAAAATAGCTTACGAGCATCACAAACATTACATCCACATATCCAGTTTTGAACATTACAAGCACCAGAATCAAAGAAACAAAAGAGTCCGAGGCAACCATCTAATATCCAGCAAATACAAAACAGTCAAACATAATGCAAATGATCCTAATAGGGCTAGTGATCCTAAATGGTAAACTAAGTGGACCCAGGCGTCCTTCGAGTAAGCAGATACTTAGAGAGATCCTCCTCCTTAGTGTCTTCATCATCTTCAGCATCTTCACCAACTGGTTTCTTGTCTTTGTCAGATGTGGAAAGATCATGAGGTGCCACGGGAATAGAGGTGAGGTCGATGGGAGCAGGACTCATAGAGCGAATAGGAGCTGATGAACTTGGATCATTAGAGCGTAGCTCTTTGCCATGAGGAACTTTCTCAACCACAGGTGGGGGAAAGAGAAGATTCTTTTTATCCAGGAAGTCTGCTTGTTGCTCAGATGACATGGTGAGCATGAGACCATGTTCAAGAAGTAGAACATGTTGTTTAAGATCTCGAAGGAGCTCAACCACTTCAGAATTTGAAGAAGAATATGCCTTAGTGGCAGTCTTCCTAGGATGAATAGAAGTCAGTGCAACAGAGGATGAAGTGTGAAGGGGATCATGTGCAGCCTTAGATCTAGGTTCATTAGACGTGGCCCCCTTATAAGCCCACATATTTTCCCTAAAGACAAGATTCTTGCGCTTAAAATAAGCCTTAGTAAAGGCAGAAGAAAACATTTCTTTGGGACAAACACCAAGGATGGGTACTTTGTAAAATTCAAAAATCTTCTGAAGAAATTTTCCATAAGACAGTTTTGTGACGGCCCCACCTCCCCTTAAGGCGTACCAAAGGGTTCGGCGGGTCGCCTGCCCAACTCTCGCCGGGACTCACTCACTCACTACAGTCCTCCAATGAAGTATAAGATAAATCTCAAATATTACATCCAATTCTCCAAGAATTACATATCACGAGTACCAGAAAGTAAAATCTAGAAAAGCTGATAACTACCACCACCACGACAATTGTATACATCTTGCTAGTCAACTTAAAACAAGTACAAGTTCACTCGTCTATAATCACAACACTTAACACTTCCCCGAGCGATCCCTGCATCGGCCCCCTGCTATGGAAAACAAATGGAATGGGGTAAGCTATATGCTTAGTGAGTAATCAGGGAAAAAAATAAAAACTCACATAATTAAACAAGTAAATCAGGATATTTCACATCAATGACAGAAAAGTAACATCACAATGGTAGGATACGGGTGGCTCTAAAACCAGTTCAATTCTCCGAACTTGAACGCCTGTTGACACTTTGTCAACCAAGGTACTCATGGTCTGTAGACTCCACTTAAACGTCCTCGTCACCTTATCACCCTCATTGACCAGTCACCTCACAAACTTGCTCGAGCGAACGAAATCACAAACTTGAGCTTGAATCACAAGCTCGGGTCACAAACTTGGTTCATAACTTGAACCTACGAACTTGGTGATCTCAGACTAGGTTGGACTGGTTTCGACCAAGCC
Source organism: Coffea eugenioides (assembly GCF_003713205.1). Lineage (NCBI taxonomy): Eukaryota > Viridiplantae > Streptophyta > Magnoliopsida > Gentianales > Rubiaceae > Coffea > Coffea eugenioides. The sequence continues at coordinate 47,679,517 of NC_040040.1, forward strand.
TCGGCTGGCTCGAATAGTCCATTTAGGTCGGAAGATCATCCCAACTCATGAACGTCACCCCGAGCTACAAGCTCAAGGGGCTCAAACCCAAAATAATTCATGTATACACATCTCATAACGAAACATAGATACAAACTAGGGTTTTAGGTCGAGTGTGATAAAGTACACTCTCGCCTAAGTCCCCTTTTTAACATGTACAAAACACCTTAACAATTTCACATAAATAACAACCCAATTACTCACCAAAGGTCTAGTGCTTCTCAAAAATCACGTTCAGGTCCAACTCCTTGGTTGGAGTCCAGATCTGCGATAAAATATCATTTGTGAATGTAAAACTTTCTGGAGTTCGAAACATAGGAGTTTCGCTTCAAGAAAATCAAGTAAATGCAACTCGTTAGGTAGTATTCAAGATATTTATCAAATCCCGAAAAATTCATGCTCGCTTTTCAAACTATATAACTTTGTAACATTTATACTTAGAAATGTCATTTGAGTCAAAAGTACAAGGAAAACGTATTCCTAGTAGTCATGATTGTATTTCTCAAGGGTACAAGTTCGGCCAAATCCTCACTGATTTACCTCGATAAAAGAAGACGCAAATCCGAGTTCGTAGGTTCCAGTTGTGAACCAAGTTTGTGACCCGAGCTTGTGACTCAAACTCAAGTTTGTGATTTCGTTCGCTCGGGCAAGTTTGTAAGGTGACTGGCCAGTGAGGGTGATAAGGTGTTCGGTGGGTGTACAAGTGGAGTTCTACGAACCTTATTTATGGTCGACGGAGTGTCGACAGGAGATCACGCATGGCAAATGACTTGGCTTTGGAGCCAACCTGTATCCTTCCTTTGTATTGTTACTTTTGTGCTTGACTTGACATTTTGTGAAATAGTTGTTTCTTTAAATGTGAAATTTTACGCTTTTACCCCTGTTTACTTACTAACCTTCTAACTTACCCCATTTCCTTTGTTTTCCTTAGCAGGGGACGACGCGGGGAACTTCTTGGCACCTTCACTAGTATAGTTAGGTTTGATTGTAATAGTCGGACAGTTAGGATATTTGTTTGGTTTTGGTGGTTTGTATAAGGACCCTCCTTAGGGTCTACCTTCTGCTGGTTATTATTATAATGTATTAGAGTGGTTTGACTCGATACATTTGGGTATCTAGTTTATTGTGAATAGTACGCTTGTGGGTTTTGTCGCGCCCCATTTTTTATAAGAAAAATAAATGGTTTAGAAAGTGAATTTTTATTTGAAAAATGAATTTTGATTTACAAAGAAAATGAAGAAAAATATGGGTTTAAATGGGACTTGAAAATGCGACGATTTGACCCAAAATATAGTTTAAAAAGGATTTTTTGAATGAAAAATGGAGTCGCCACTTGGTATAGAGTTAAGGCGTATCAAGTCACCTAAAAATGAATTTTTAAAGAAAAAAAGTAAAAAATCCTTTTTAAACGACTCCAAGTCTACGAAAATCGGAGAAAAAGATTCGGGAGTTTCATTTGAAGAAAGGGAAGGCAAGGATAAGAATCCAAGGCACCCTTTCAACCTAACCAAAGCTAGTTGCGCGATTTAGTCAAAGATTTTCTTATTTTAACCTTAAAATTTATCACATTTGGATGTGCTATATGGATGCAAACTCCTTAAAATTTATCACATTTGGATGTGCTATATGGATGCAAACTCTAGACCTAAGGGGACATTGGGGGGCAAAATTTCTCTTCAAAACTTGAATGGTGCCAATCACATTGATTGTGACTCCCAATAATGACTCTTTGGAGAGGTCACGAATAATGCAAAGTATGAGACTCCAAGAAAAGAAAAGGGATAAAATAATTATAGAAATATACATGTCTTAAAGGAGTGCATCATGTCGGGTACGGGGGGACTAATGTTCGTGACTCAATTTTCCCTTTAATAGAGGGAATACGAGCGTGCTAAGGCTAGAAAGCCAAACTCGTCCATATCCCATATTCAAGGGGTTTTTTCCTAGTCTAATCAAGCAAATGTACTAACCTAGGTCTAATGCTTAGATGAAATGCAGGTCTAATGTCATGTTTCATACAAAGGGATAAGTAATATACATATAAAGGAAAATACGGGGAAGGAATATATGTATAAGGGGGGATGTCATACCAAGAAATGATAAAAGATCCTAAAAAGTGAAAAATATGCATGAGAATGTAATGTAGTCATACGAATATGATCTAGCACGGGAGGTCCCTAAAGGTCTAGCATTGGACTAGCCCTTAACTAACGTCCTCTCACAAGCATTGGACTTGTGAGGGCTCGAAGGGAAAGACCATGACTAGCATTGGACTAGCCACGGTTTCGTGCATTTGCATCCATCATACATACATAAGTAAATGTGCATAATTAAAGCGAGTAGGCATGTGAGCACGTAATTCACATAACACATAACACATAAGCATGCATATCTAGATGCCAAACCCTAAGAAAGCAATTAAACACATAGCACATACGCATGCAAATCACACCAAGAAAAACAAAGAAAACCTAACTATTACATTAGGAGGGGGAAGCCTACTACAATCTAAAAGGGGAAATAAAAAGGAATAAAACAATTGAATCCCTAACTATTACAATTTTGGCATTCGAGTACCTCCCAAATGATAAAATTGAACTAAAATTAAAGCAAAACTAAGCAACTAAAGAAATAAATAAAGTGAAAATGAAATAAACATTTAAAGTCATGCAATTACACACATAAGACACATATACGCACGTAGGGTTAAATAAAGTCAAAAATAAAGGATAAGGTGTACCTCCCTTGAGTTGGAGCTCTAATGGGGTGAATTGACTTATTTACCCTCCAAAAACAAAGAAAATGTCAAGGCATCATTTTAATCAACAAATAATCACATGAAGTGGAAATGAACACGCAATTGAATCATATTGCGGCATTCCAAGGAAAGTAAACTACTCTTATTTAACCAAATGAAGACAAACAAGGACCCAATTGAAAGAGTAAAGAAGTTTAAGGGGCCAAATCATGATTTCCAGAACTTTGGGGCAAAAATTAAAGGAAAGATAAAGTTCAAGGTCAATTTGCCAACAGTAGCAGGGACCCAATTGAAAGCCTTTCTAAAAATCTTGGGGTCAAATTATGAAATCCTAAAACTTTGGGGTTAACTTACAAAGCAGGGGAAAATGGAGGGATTGAAATTGTAAATCTAGCCAAATAGTCATCTTCTCCAACGGATTAACACCAAAAACCATTTCGTTCCTCTTTGCCGACGGAAAATACCAGAAAAGTTCAATTGCCATTTTCCAAACAAAATAAATTCACACAAACTCTTTCTCACACAATTTCACGAATAATTCGAGTTCATACAAAAGGAAAAAAACAGAACCAGAAACGGAAAACAGGGACAGCGCCGCAAGCTAACATATCAAGATCGAAATTCCCCTTTCTACCATGAAAATCAAATATTGCACTTGCTCCCGGTTCATCATTTTTCACACGCAAGACGCAGATGAATCAACTATCAAGTAGAATTTTCACTCAGGCATTTCATCGAACAGATTAAGGGTATTAGAAAATTTCACCGAATTCTCTTTCACTTGAAATTACAATCAGCCCAAAAATTCTTCGGAAAACAAACATTTCAGTCCAATTTACGTATACGGCATGCATATTCAAAAATTGAGGTCAATTAGCAAACAAATTGCACTAATTGAAGCCACGGCAATCCCACTTCAGAAGCTTGAGAAGAACTGAAATTCAAAGAGAAAACTTACAGGGCTCTTGCTTGAGCGGCGGCGATTTGAATGGCCTCTCACGGTGTCAATTCACGAGCGGCAATGGAAAATTCTGGAGTTGCAGTTCCTTTCCTCCTCTGTTTTTTCAATTTTGCTTGCCGTGGATCGAACATATGGCGTGATGTGGCTGTGCGGTACTCCGGGAGCTGATCCAAAGTGCTTCACTGCTTCACGAGAATTCTTAGGCCCTCTAAGAAGTACCGTATTCTGGCCAAGAGGAGCCCGGGTTCATTGGAGGCATCAGGACAATCGCGGCAATCGTCATTGAGCTGAGAGGTGGAGAGTTTAAAGGATCCGTCTTTGCATTTGATGGTAGAGGAAGGGGAAGACAACAATCCCTTGTAATAATCTTCATCTTGCGGGGAAGCTCCGAGGAGGAGTAGGAATTGGTCGTCCTTGGCGGCGGTAGCAGCAGCGGATCTTCCGAGTTCCAGCTTCAAAACTCCCTCTGCCTCTGTTTTTTGGCTTCGTTTTCTTTGCTCCATTTTTCTTGCCGAAGCTGCCAACCGGTTTTTCTCTTTCACTGCTCACCGCCGCCTTCTTTTCTCACTTTTCTTTCCGGCGCTCCCCTCTTGCTTTTCTTTGTTCTTTTTTCTTCGTTTCCCGCCCCTTTTTCGTTCGTTCCTTTCTCCTTTTTCTTTTTCCCGAAGCCTCTATTCCATTTTCCGAAGCTTTTATTACCAAGAACCCTAGCTGCCCTCTGTTTTTCAGAAACCCTCCGTTCCCCTCTTTTTTTGCTCTTTCCTTCCTTGCCCGTCTGTTTTTTTTCTTTTTCCTCAGTCCCCCTAACCTTCATCCGACCTCTCCCACTCTCTCTTGCGGCTGTTTTCATTTTTCACTCTCCCTCAGCCTTTCTTTCACTCAGCCGCCAACAGGTTCCCCCCTCAAAGCCTGCATTTTCTGTTCTATTTATACCAAAGACACCCTCTCAAACCCTCAACAGCAAGGGTGGGGGATGAAGCTGCATTTGTTATGGCCTTTTTGAGCCGTCTGATGATGATTTTTCCTGGAATATTCCCAAGAGGCCGCTGCAATTTTTCCTGCCCTTTTTCCGTCTCATGCTTCTGTTTTTTTTTTTTTAAATGCAATATGAAGAAAGAGTTTGGATCAAGTGCAGCATGGTGTATGAAAACAAAATAAATAAACAACAAACCTTCATAAATTGAATCTAAAAATTTATAATCTTAATGCTAAAATGTCTTAAAATAAAATTAAGAGACTAATAAGCAAAAATGAATAAAATTAACAAATAAAACTAAATTAAAAAGATTTGATGTCTAAAATGCTAAAAAATGTCTAAGATGAAATTATGAGATAAATTAAAACAAAAATAATAAATAAATAAAAGAGTAAAAATTTGGTGTCTACAGGTTTATCTAGTTTTATTATTTTGAAATTTTGAGTCTTGGCGCGAGTTAGGCAGGCGTCCCGCTGATACCCTAGAGTTCGCCCTTGGGAGAAGCGGGGACGTCACAAGTTTTCTACGAGAATCAGTGGTAAAGCGAAGTAAAAACTTGCACATGACAAAGCCAAAGTCAGTGCGAATTTTTTCTCGAAAATAATAAAAAAGATATAGGTCCATTTTATTAGCATCTGTCCTATGACCATCGGTAGGCATAAGCAAATTTGAAATGATTGAGAAAGCAATGAGATTCACAGGAGTAAGGTCATTTAGTTTTGCATCAGCAGGGGCAGAAAACTTCTTTTGAAAATAAGACAACATCTTAGCACTATCAAAGTGATTATCAGCAGTGGGATGCTCTTCATAAGAAAAGAAATTGGCAATTTTACTTTTGCATCCTGGTTCAATAGCAGTATTTAAAACAGCATTCACAATCTCAGGATCAAACACTAAATCTACCCCATTTACCCTGGACAAAATTTCAGTGTGGTCAGTGCCTTTCCTAAGATTGGCAAAGCATTGATATAGCATTTCATGGTAATAAACGTTAGGCATGGAAATGATATGTGACCATTTCTGGAATTCAAAGAGACGCAGAATGGACTCTAAACCTATCTTGTGAAATTCAGAGGGATTTATGGTACGTTGAGGAATGAAACCTTTTTGGGATATCCAGGAGTGTTTTTCTTTGGCAGCATCATCAAAGAATGGGGAGACTGTGGTTGATTGGGAGGGCGGTTGAGATGTAGTCCCTTGTCCGGATTGAGGCTGAGCAGAAGGTTGTGAAGTTTGAGCCTTTACTGCTCCCTTTTTGACACGTTTGGAGGATCTTTTGGCCCTAGGAGAATCAGCATCCTCATCCCTGAGAGTGTGTTTGCATCCGGCAGGCACTTTTCCTCCTCTTAGATTCACCATTGTGTGAAATGCGTGAGATGTATGATGCTAATGATGCACACAGTAGTATGACAGTGAATCACACAAGAATTTTGGGGTAAACGAGCCTTGAAGATGATTGAACAAAATGGCTATGGGAAAATAGGATTTTGAGGGAAATTTGGGAACTGTCGAAATGTGATGAGATTTGGTGAAAAGATCAGGAAGGTGAACTCGCAATGATCAGGAAAAGTTTTTGGTTGAGTCAATTTTGGAATAAGTGCTTCAGAATAGCATGAATTGAGAGTGAAAGGGAGAGACAGTTTTCGTCCGAGAGAGAGGAGAAGAAGAAGGGTCTGAAGCAAATGAGGAGGGAAGTTACTTTAAAAAGTGTACCATTGCACTGTCGGACGGCCGAACGAAGTCGTGCGTCCGACAGTTTCGTCCGAACAGGTGCTTTCTGGGAAAATGGCTGAAGAACATTATCGGACGTCCGTTCATCTGCTTTCGGACGTCCGAAAGCTTAGAACAGAAAAATTTTTAAGATGATTTTTCAATTATCCCTAATTTTGATCTTAGATGAATGAATTGATCCAATGGCAAAGCTTTTGTAAAAATATCAGCAATTTGATCTTTAGAACAAACATAATTCACACAAACTTTACCTTTTTGAACAAGATCATGAATAAAGTGGTGCTTTATATCTATATGTTTTGTCCTAGAATGCTGAATTGGATTTTTGGTCAAATTGATTACACTAGTATTATCACAGAATATAGGCATCCAGTCATATAACAATCCAAAATCATTCAAGGTATGCTTCATCCATAAAAATTGAGCACAACATGCACTAGCGGCAATATATTCCGCTTCGGTTGTAGACAAAGAGATTGCATTTTGTTTTTTGCTAAACCAAGAAACTAAGCAATTACCAAGAAAGTGACAAGTTCCACTAGTACTTTTTCTGTCCACACGACAACCACCAAAATCCGCATCCGAATATCCATATAGAGCAAATTCACAAGATCTAGCATACCAAAGACCATAGTCTAATGTACCTTTCAAATACCTAAAAATCCTTTTAACAGCGTTCAAATGTGATTCTTTTGGACAAGATTGAAATCTAGCACACAAGCAAACAACAAACATAATATCGGGTCTACTTGAGGTTAAATAGAGTAGGTTTCCAATCATACCTCTATAGTGCTTTTTATCCACATGTTTACCTTCTTCATCTTTGTCAAGTTTTGTAGAAGTGCACATTGGAGTTCTAACTTACTTTGAGTCCTCCATACCAAATCTTTTCAGCAATTCCTTGGTGTATTTTGCTTGATTTATAAAAATTCCCTCTAGGGCTTGATGTATTTGAAATCCAAGGAAGAAATTTAATTCTCCCATCATACTCATTTCAAATTCACTTTGCATAATGGTGGAAAAATCCTTGCATAGATACTCATTAGTAGCACCAAAAATGATATCATCTACATATATTTGCACAATAAGAAGATCATTTAACACTTGCTTAGTAAAAAGTGTGGTGTCCACAATACCTCTTTTGAAACCATTTTCAATCAAGAAACCACTCAATCTTTCATACCAAGCTCTTGGAGCTTGTTTTAGCCCATATAATGCTTTTGAGAGTTTAAGCACATGACTTGGAAATTTTGTATTTTCAAAATCGGAGGGTTGATCCACATATACTTCTTGATCAATAAAACCATTTAAGAAGGCACTTTTAACATCCATTTGAAACAATTTGAAACCTTTGAAGCAAGCAACAGCAAGAAGCATTCTAATCGATTCTAATCTAGCTATGGGAGCAAATGTTTCATCAAAATCAATTCCTTCTTCTTGTGCATATCCTTTAGCAACTAATCTAGTTTTATTTCTTACAACTACACCTTTATCATCCAACTTATTTCTAAATACCCACTTCGTGCCAATGATAGGTTGATTTTGAGGTCTATCAACTAGTGTCAAAACCTTATTTCTCTCAAATTGATTAAGTTCCTCTTGCATAGCCAAAATCCAGTTTTCATCCTTTAAGGCATCATTGATATTTTTAGGTTCAAAAACAGAGACTAAAGCAAAATTGTCTATCAATTTCTTAGATGAGGAACGAGTCTTTATCTTTTCGGATGGATCACCAATTATAAGCTGTCTTGGATGATTTTGGCTAAATTTCCAAGTTTTGGGAAGGTCTTTGAATGAATCATCATTCCTGTCTTCATCTTTCTTTTCATGATCTTCATGAGTTTCATCCTCCATTTCCTTTGCTTCCAGTTTAGAGTTTCCTTCATTTCCAATTGTTAGTTTTTTCATTCCTTCACGAACACCTACATCATCATCCTCACACGAACTTTTGGAATTATCATCATTAGTTTCATCAAATGTTATGTGTATAGCTTCTTCTATCACAAGAGTTCTTCTATTAAAGACTCTATATCCTCTTTTGTTCTCACAATACCCCAAAAATATTCCTTCATCAGATTTTTTTTCAAACTTACCAAGATGTTCCTTTAAATTCAAAATAAAACATTTACAACCAAAAACTTTGAAATATCCAACCGTAGGTTTCTTATCAAAAATCAGTTCATAAGATGTTTTATTCAAAATAGGTCTCAAGAGGATTCTATTCATCACATAACATGCGGTGTTTACTGCTTCAACCCAAAGATATTTTGGCAAACTACATTCACTCAACATAGTTCTAGCAGCCTCTTGGAGTGTCCTATTTTTCCTTTCTACAACACCATTTTGCTGTGGAGTCCTTGCAATAGAAAACTCATGTGTTATGTCATTATGATCACAAAATTCTGGAAAACCACAAAACTTGAATTCCGTCCCATTATCACTTCTAATCCTAATAATTTTTAAACCAAACAGATTTTGCACTTTAGCAAACAATGAAGTAAAATTCTTGAAGGCATCATTTTTATGAGCAAGGAATATCACCCAAGTATATCTAGAATAATCATCAACAATCACAAAACAATATCTCTAACCTCCCAAGCTAGTAATTTGAGAATGACCAAATAAATCAAGATGCAAGAGTTCAAAAGGTTTAGAAGTTGATACACACTTCTTTGGTTTAAAGAAAATTTTTGTTTGCTTCCCAAATTGACATGCATCACAAATTTTATCCTTTTCAAAACTGATTTTTGGCAAGCCTCTAACCAGCTCCTTTTTCGAGATTTCCTTTAGTAATTCCATGTTAAAATGACAAAGTCTCCTATGCCACAACCAAGGATCTTCATTTGAAGCTTTAAGACATTGGAAGTTAGATGAATCAAGTTTATCAAGAACAACAATATAAATATCGTTAAACCTCTTACCATTGAACACAACATTATATTTAGAGTCAAGCACAATGCATTCATACTTTTTGAACAACACATTCAAGTCTTTATCATATAATTGACTAACACTAAACAAGTTATAACCTAAGTTATCAACTAAGAGTACATTATGAACAAAAGTTTCACCATCCTTACCAACATCACCTATTCCAATTGTCTTAGCTTTCACGTCATCACCAAATGTCACCTTTCCACTTGATTTTGATTTTAGCTTTATGAACAAAGAAGGATCACCGGTCATATGCCTTGAACAGCCACTGTCAATGAACCATTTGGACTTGTTTGAACCTTTTCCCTGAAAAGAGAGAGTGTTTGGTACCCTTTAACTTTTGGGTCCATAATAGTTAGCATTGTGTCTAACTAACCACATGCATCTCATTCCTTTGTTCAGATTTCTTTTCACATAACAATCTCCTTTCAAATGCCCTCTTTGACAACAAAAACTACACATAATGGAAGAGTCTTTAACATGTAATGGTTTGATAAATCTCAATCCACTCCTTCTATATGTTGTGAAATCATGTGCATTTTTGTTGTGTGCTAATGTTCTTTCATGAGCAGTAAGAAAAGTGGTTGACATGTTCTTTTTGAGATAATCTTGTTTTCTAGCTTTTAAAGTCTCATCCAAATTGTCCATCCTTTTATTCAAATCACCATGTCTTTCCTTTAGCATTTTACAAACACTTGTCTTTCTATCAAGTTCATTTTGAACATCAAATCTGGCTCTTACAAGGCACTCATTGTCAGCCTTTAGTTGTTTATTTTGTTGAAAAAACTTGCATTATTTTGAATGAGAAAGATAATTTTCTGTTTTAGCTGCTTGTTTTTATCATAAGATTCCTTCAAGGCATTATGCAATTTTTCAACAAAGGATTCAAGATCATCATCATCTTCATCATCACTTTCAGATTGAGAGTGTATGGAAGTTACCTCATTATCTCCAATAGCCATGAAGGCCATTTGAGCTGATTCTTCTTCTTCTTCAACTTCGCCTTCGGAGTTACATTCATTCCATGTAATCTGAAAGTTGTTGAACCTTGGTTTTCGATCAGCTTTTCCATCTTTCTTTTTCTTCAGGGAGCATTCGTTTGCGTAGTGTCCAGGCTGTCCACATTCGTAGCATTTGTCCAATTATTTCTTGTTGAATTCTTGTTTTCCTTTGTTCCTTGCGTTTGAAGACTGATTCTGGAATTGATTGCTAGGTCCTCCCCTTCTAAACTTCCTTTTATTCAAGATTCTCTTGAAACTTTTTGTGATGAGAGCAAGATCGTTGTCATCACCATCCGAGTCTTCATCATCCAACTGAGCTGGATCATCTTTACCTTGAGCTGCCTTTAGAGCTATGTTTCTCTTTGCTCTCGCGTCCTCTTCCTCCTGCACTTTAGTTTTCAACTTCAACTCATAGGAGGTTAGTGAGTTAATGAGAGATTCAATAGGCACAGAATTCAAATCCTTAGCCTCCTCTATTGTAGTCACTTTACTTTCCCATTCTTTGCCCAACGCATTGAGAATTTTTCTATTTTTCTCTCCCAAGGTGTACTCTTTGCCCAACACCTCGAGATCTTTGATCAAGTCATTGAACCTACAATACATTTTGTCAATATCCTCAAGGGGTTCTATTTTAAATGATTCATATTTTGTGTCACCAAGATAGGGGTTCTATTTTAAATGATTCATATTTTATGACCAAGATAGACTTTTTCTGTTCTCTCACGTTGTCACTACCCTCATGAATTTCTCTTAACTTATCCCACATTTCTTTGGCAGATTTACATCCTTTTACTCTAATTGATTCATTTGAGTCTAAGGCACTATAAAGAACATTCATGACTTTGACATTCAATGTGAGATTGGTTCTATCTTGAGCATTAAACTCAACTCTTATTTTTGGCCAAAACAAACCTGTATCTGCATCAAGAATGTTAGCATCATGCGGTCCTTCATTCACAATAAACCATAACTCAATATCAATGGATTGCAAAAAGATAATCATTCTTTCTTTCCAACTAACATAATTGGAACCAATAAACATGGGAGGCCTAGTGACAGATTGCCTCTCAACAAACATGGCATGATTGGTTGTCATCTTTACTCAAAGCCGCTTGAGCTTAATCTCTGGGAGACCAAGCTCTGATACCAATTGTAAGGCCCAAAGACAACCTAAGAGGGGGGTGAATTAGGTTGATTAAAAATACTTTATTGAGTTTATGCACTTTTTCTTTAATAAAAAATTTACCTTCTTTTCAAGTAGTAATCAGCCAAGTAAATTTAAAGAAGAGAGCAATGTTGATCAGAAATAAGAATGTATATAGGCAATGAGAATTTTATTAAACAAAAGGAATAAGATAGAGTATCAAACCGATTGTTTACCAAGCTTTCTTCAAACTTGAAGACCAATCACAAAGATGAGCACCTTCTCTTTGATGAAAAATAATCAACTCAATGTACAATGGAGGGATCACTTCCTCCTTACCCCAAGCCTCACTTAGTCAAGTTATGAAGTTTTACTATCACTCAGATAACCCTCAACAAAGCTACACTATTAAAAATTTCAAACACAAGAGAAGTGTTTACAAGAACTTCACACTACTTGGAGAACAAATCTTGCTTAGGAGACTATTTTCTAGCTAAAATATCTCTTGAGATCTTGTAAACAAAGTGTGCAAAAGTCACTCTCTGGTTCAGAATAGTTTGTATTTAAAGGGGACAAAAAATGGGTTTCATTAATGCTTCCAACGGATAGAAGGCAGATGAAGAGTCAGCTAGCCGTTGGGGCTGTCGGATATCCGACAGCTTAGTCATCATCCGATCCCATCGTCCGAAAATCAGCCAAGTTTGTCGTTCGGACGTCCGATGGGATTTTATCGTCCGACAGCTTCTGCGTCCGAACGTCGTCAGAGAGTCATCAAAACTTTGCGAAATTTTTCGGACGTCCGACGCGATCGATGTGCGTCCGAGGCGTGCGTCCAATCCTCCCAGACGTCCGATGCTTCCTCACGAGCGTCCGACAAAGTTTCCTTCTTGATGTTCTTCATCCTTTCGGACGTCCGACAGCTTCCTTTCGGACGTCCGACATGAGTGCCCTGTTTTTGCTTCTTCTTTTGGTTGATTTTCTTTCCTTGACACCTTTGTACCTGATTCTCTAAAAAGCAAAACACTTATATTTGAAGAGAATTAGATAAACATTTCAAAGTGCTTTGTGATCATCAAAAACAAGAATAACAATGAAATAATTATAAGATGTGAATGTCCGTTTGTATTCTCAAGAAGATAGATACATGTATTCTCCCTAGATTCATTGGTACATTAGATGAACCCATTTATGGATATACTTGAAGTACTAAATTCATGTATTAGTATTTAATAGAAGTCATGTACCTTTGACCTTGAATCACCTATAAATAGGGGTGAATCCTACTTCATTTGTAACCTGGAAGTACTTTGATCAGTGAAGATAATAATACTATAGTTCCTTTCTATCTTCGCTTCCCACTCTACTATTTCAATCCCTACTTTTGGTAGTTTATTTTATTAGTTTCACAACAACAATTCAATTAAATGCAGAACTATTCAATTTTTTTCGTTCTATCAGTTTTGTTGTAGTATAATAACATTTGTTCTTTTTGTTCTAACTGAGAACAATCAGATTATGCCATCTACTTTGTTCTTTTTGTTCTATTCTAGGGGTAAATTGCCACAACTCCTAATTAAGCAAAAACGAAGTAGTATGGGTAATTAAAAATAGTAGTGTTTCACATCTCATTAAAACTTTAAAAATAATAGTTGTTTCACATCTCATTAGTTTATCATTTCTTCACCCTTTATCGTGTGAAACTCAATTTTCAATGTTATATACATACATACATTTATATATATATACACACATATATACATGCATACATGCATACATACATATATATATACACATATACGTATGTATATAATTTATACTCATAATGTAAGATAGATTAATTGGATATTTTGAAAAGAAACATGAGGAAGAGGATTTGAACCCAAGTAGAATCTAAAAAACATACTAGCAACCGCTATGCAAATTCAAAGAGTGAATGGCCATCATTTAAGAGAAGGTAAAAAATACTGGTAAGATCCATTTTAGGTTCACGAATCCTCTTCTTAAACAAAAAGAAAAAGAAAAGAAAAACCAAGAAAAAATTTCCCTGATCTTCTATTTTTGACTATAAAATAAATATGACATATGTCATGCAAATTCTCATAAAGCCAAGCAAAAATATTAGGAAAAAAACTTATTGCTAATACATAAAACTGATAAAGAGAATGCTTGATTTATCTAAGAAGTGCCAATGGACATTCATTGAGAGGGATTTTTAGAAAAAGTGGAATAAAAATAAAAAATTATTTACTTTTAAAAAAGATAACAATAAATACAAATATGTGTACACGATAGAAGCCAATAATAACCAAATAATTGGTCAGGCAATTCTATTATTTGGTGGCAAAAAATCCATTTAAAATATATCCATGAAAATACGTATTTATGATGCCCTTTCTTACAGTTCTTCCACTTCTAGTCTTCATGGTAAATGTAAATGAAAGTGACGAGAAATTCCTCATCGGTCATGTACACAAACTTTGCAAGTGATTAAACCTGCCAAATAAACTTAAAATCCAACCACTTGTCCAATCCACTCACTAATTTTAAAGGTTGTGTTGAGTTAGTTGGTAATGGGTTTTGATTGGTTGGGTTAAGAAAACTCAAATTATTTATTAATTGGATTGGGTGTCTTTTCTTAAGGACCCATTACCCAACTTGTATGGAAAAAAATTTCAAAACAATAAAGCCTAGAACGCTTAATATAGCAAATCATAGGCTAGTACTTTTTGCATCAAAGTTAGTTAATGACATAGATTGGGAAAGTCACTTTTCAAGTTGGTTGATAGAGACAAATAGATAAGATGAAAGGGCTACTGTTCCTTTTGTAAGTAATCCTTGTAGTATCAAGTGTTAATATTTATAAAGCTATTATCGTTTGTTGAAAAAAAAAATGATGCTAATCTTCTTTTGACGCTTAGTTCGTCTTCTTCTCCTCTCAGGGTTCTTTTTCGTTTCTTTTTATTCCCCCTTTCGGCTCTTGCTTTTGATTGCTTCCTTGTTGTTTCGCTTACAAAATTCCTCACGTTAATCCTTTTTCTGTGGTCATACGTTGACTGAAAAATATGTACAGTAACCCATTTAGAACAACGTGTGAAGGCTCCTAATCAGTTTAGACCACTTCATGTTGGTTCTAGCTTTTGCGTGCTTCCATGTTATTTCGCTTTTTTTTTATTCTTTTAGTCGGTCCTTTTTCTTAAAACCTAGAAATTGCTCTCTAAAACCAAATTTATGTGTAAAGCAAAAAGATAATAATAATGCCCTCATTATAAGGATAGTATCTAATATTAATCTTTTTTCATTTTTTTTCTTTCTTTCTTCTTCTCCTTTTCTTTATTATTTTTACATCTTTTTTCTTCATCTTCTAATCCTAATTATGTGTGTCAACTTCAACAATAATGTGTTAAGAATTTCCTTTTATGGTCAAATAACTTTTTTACTAAAAATATTTGGTCATCATTAGTTATCACAAGATAATAAATAGCATATATAGTAACAATTTCAAGTATTTTCTATTGATATTGATCACTTCTTATGCTTCAATTTTTATTAAAAAAATAGAAATTACTATTTGAATTCTCACATGTTTTAGGATAACTAGCTGCGTTATTCGAAAGTATGGCAAGTGGAAAGCACCTAAATGGGGCAAGCTTCCTAAAGATGATAGAGATCAACTGCTAAGAATTACTAATGTAAGAATCTGCTATCATAGTATTTTTTTGGTTTTCTAGATGCAATTTAAATTAGTCCATTAATTTTTTCTGATTTTGATATGTCCTTCTATTTTTAATTCAGAATAGTTTCACTTATGATGGAGGAGAGCATGTGAAACCAGCTTTAATTAAGCAATTAAATTCACAGTATAGAAGTCGACGTTATAATTTTCACATGCTATTCAAAAAATGTGGCTCTAAGGAGGAAGCTCTTGCACATCGACCAGAATATGTGGAAGAATCAGATTGGATTTACCTTTGCGATTACTATTGTAGTCCAGAATTCAAGGTATGTGTAGCACATACTTGTTAATTTGCTATATACTTTGCCAATGTCTCTTTTTTATCTAGATCTGAGATAGAATTGACAATTGTAGGCCTTAAGTGAGCGAAATAAGCTGAATAGATCAAAGCAGCAAACTGCCCATACAGCTGGAACAAAATCATTTTTACGTCATAAGGATGACCGGGTCAGTAAACGTGTAAAGTAGTTCATTTATGATATGTGGTTGGGTTATTTAACCTGTTTTGCTAATAGGAAGCTAAGGAGGGAAGGACAGTTGGACCAATTGAACTTTATGACATGACACATTTTTGTCGAAAGAAGAATGCTATGGTTGATGAGACATCAGCTGAAAAACTGGTAAGAAAAATATCACTTTCAACTTAATACCAATGCTTCATGTCTCTTATGCATATATCAATAATAGCAAACCTGTGATTGTAGAGCAAAATGAAGGACTTACAGCTAGAAGCTCAATCTAGTGGTGTAAATCGAACCGAAGAAGACATCTGTATTGAGGTGACTGGGCGTATAACTGGATATGTACGTGGTCGTGGCCCCTCCAAGGCTAGTTTAATTACACAAAAACTTGCAGAGATAGAAGAATTCAAGAAAAGGGCAGAACAAGCTGAGAAACGATCAGTTGAATTGGAAGTTCAAGTCCAATCTCAACAGCAGCTGATGCAAAGGCTTGAGAATCAACAAGCTGAAATGCAAAACCAGCAGCTTGAAATGTAGGAACTCCTTAAGGCTTTACGAGCAGAATTGCAGTCCAAGAACCAAGGCAATGGAAATGCATCTGGTAGTAATAGCTGGTAATGCATCCTTCTCATACGAATAATTGAATTACAATACTAATGTGAACTGTTGCTATTCTGATCCTTTAACTTATTGATTTTGGGGCTGATGTTATGCATCATTGTGGACTGTTTTTGATAATAGCATTTTTCGGGGCTGATGTGACCTGTTTTTGGGTAACTTGTGGTCACTGTGGACTGTTTTTTGGTAATAGCAATTTTTTTGGGGCTGATGTTATGCATCATTGTGGACTATTTTTTGTTATAGTTGTGTAGTTTATGGTTATGGTTATGGCTGATCTGTAGTTTTTGGTAACTTGTGGTCACTGTGGACTGTTTTTTGGTAATAGCTGGTAATAGCATTTTTTGGGGCTGATGTTATGCATCATTGTGGACTGTTTTTTGTTATGATTGTGTAGTTTATGGTTATGGTTATGGCTGATGTGTAGTTTTTGGTAACTTGTGGTCATTGTGGACTGTTTTTTGGTAATAACTGGTAATAACATTTTTTGGGGCTGATGTTATCCATCATTGTTGACTATTTTTTGTTATGGTTGTGTAGTTTATGGTTATGGTTATGGGGCTGATGGTTGTGTAATAACATTTTTTGGGGCTGATGTTATGCATCATTGTTATCTGAACTTATTCTTTGGAAAATATCTAGGTATCATATATATA
This sequence comes from Coffea eugenioides, assembly GCF_003713205.1. NCBI lineage: Eukaryota > Viridiplantae > Streptophyta > Magnoliopsida > Gentianales > Rubiaceae > Coffea > Coffea eugenioides. Next base: position 47,696,529 of record NC_040040.1, read on the forward strand.
GTGCTGTTAGTTTATCAATAGAGAGGTAAAAATCTGATTGTTCATCTGCAATAGTATATTATTTCCAAGTACAAGCGACAGACCATGCATGGATAGCAATCTTCTTTTTGCCTATGTAGTGACTTGAAAGAAATGAATATAATGCAAAGGGGGCGTTTGTGAACTTTGATTGGTTTCACCTGTTTAGATGGTCTTCACTTTCACATTGTGAGGCAAATAACTCATTCTCTTTGCACAGTTTAATCCTACAGAGGCATCGTTTCTTTCATGATTTATGAAGCATAAACTCCTAAAATCAAAGAGGGCTAGTATCTCCTGTATTCACACCTCGTACAATAAGTTGCTTTCTGTGTTTTAATATATAAACAACCAAAAGCATAAAGATTAAACAATAATTACTGTGGGAGTCCAATTTAATTGTTCAATAAATTGAGCTATTTAAAGAAGAAGAAAGAAAATAAAAAAAACTGTTTTAGAGAGCTCTTTAGTTGAGCTTATGCAGTGTTGTATTTGTATAGATTGGACTGTGATTTCTAATTTCTTGCTGGTGTTGTAATATGTGGGCCCAAATTATATGAGGTTCTTAATGAATTGTAATTTTTGTCTTAATAATCTAAGTCTCATTACTTGTTCTTTATTATTGTACTCCTCCCCTTACCTACTTCTTTTACTCTTTTATGACAGATAAATGCTATCATACTAGCTTTTGGAAGATATCTATGGTTATGGTTGAAGAACGTTGAAGACAAAATTGCCTTTTGCTCATGGAGTGGTTCATTTAGATGTTTTTCAATTTCTTAAACTGTGATTGCTTTTGTACTTGTACCTTATGTACAAGTGATATTTTGGACAAATGTTATTTTTGTAGGCATTAGTTGGGTAATGTACACTTGAATTTGGCATTTGAGAATGCTATATTATTACCATGTAATCTAATGCAAATACTTTTGGTTATCAATCGTTCATGTTTATTTGTATGGTTTGTTTAAAATCAATGATTTAGCAATGATTACAGGCCAAATTATGACTATTAAGCTATTGAGAAATTATCTAATGACAAAAAAAAGTTGTCACAAAATAGAAAATAAAAACTCCTTGTCACAACAGAGACTGTCACTAAATCTAAGCTACATTTGTGACGACAATTGTTATCAGTAAAATAGTTATATACAATGGCTTTCGGTGCTTTTTAGTGACGACTTTAAGTAGAGCATTTTTGACAAAAGGTCAAGTCGTCAATAAAACACTTCCGGATTGTTGTCACTAATGACAACTATTTAGTGACGACTTCAGGTCGTCACTAAATAGTTGTCATTAGTGACAACAATCCGGAAGTGTTTTATTGACGACTTGATTTTTTGTCAAAAATGCTCTACTTAAAGTCGTCACTAATGAGAACTATTTAGTGACGAAATTTTAGGTCGTCACTGTTTACTTTTACCGACGGGGATTTAGTGACGACTTTGTGACGATCAAAAAGTCGTCAATAAAAGGTATTTGTGACGATATTTGTATGTTCTGTGATGACTTTGTGTTGTCACTGATGAACAATTTTCTTGTAGTGCGTTTAGAAGCCAACCTAGTATTTTCCTGTGGCTGCCACTTTCAAGTGGCTTCTCCGACGGGGTTCTCGTCAGAGCTCACATTTTTCTTAAATTTGATTAGAGTAGATTTTACAAATGTTATCGTTACAAAAAAAAAAAAAATTCCCCATGGCTATCAATGCACACCGATTTCTCAAAATCCATAATAATATCTGGGATTATAAATACCCTCCCATTCTAACACTCAAAGGTAACACAGCTTATCTGCCTTTTTACTCACATAAACTCTCGAACTCCTAGTCACTAATTTAGGTATCAGAATCATTCACGGGGCTTTATTTAGGTATCGGGATCATTCTTGGGACAAAGCCCCGGCCCCGTGCCTTTATTTTTCATTGTGTTTGCAGGCAAGAAACTCGACTGAGACAGCTCTGCTCTGCCAGTTTCCTGCTCGAACATAGGTCATTAATGATTTTGTTAAGGACATAGAATCACCTGTTAACATATTTAAGGACATAAAATTTTCATGAATCACTATACACTTTTTCGTATATGTAGAAGCCATGTTACTACGTATGTTCATACTAGGGCATTTAGTAATTAAGAATTTTACTTTTTTGACATTCTCTAATTCGAAACATATATTATTGGCGCTATAATAGAACAAGGGTTTTAGGATTGAAGTGTTAATTTTTTTGACACTCTTAAAAGTGATTAAAGTGTTAATTTTTTTGACAAGATTAAAACTAGAGGTGGCAATTTGGATTGAAATCCATTTATCCATCCATATAATCCATAATTAAATGGATTTGGATTATCCATTTATAGTGTTGGTTTTAAATGGTTCATCAAAGTAAAACCATTAAATTAAATGGATTTATATGGATTATCCACATAAACCATATATATCCATTTACTTAAAACCAAATAAAAGAAATGGACTTTCAGTCCCCATTAATCCCCCAAATCAAAGGTTTGTTTATCTTTCTTCATTCTTCCTTGTCCATACGCGTACAGATTCAAAATTATCAACATCGCTCCTCCAACTTGAAAGATGTTCTCGGCTACATTTTTTCATTTCCTGTCATGTGTTTTCTAGTGGTGGTTCAACGTGGGCAACATTTCACTTTTGTGAGTTCCTTGCAGAGGCCGTAGCCTACGAAAATCACAGGGCAATCCTCATATTCGACAGTCATGGAAGAGTTAACTCTAGCGCAACAGATTTACCGTTGCTCCTGTGTTGGAACAAAAATGTTGCAACGTTGATTCGTAAATGATCACGCAAGGGAACAGAAATCAACATTGCTGTTTTACAAATATCACGTCGTGGAATTGCAGAGCTCTTATATAGTATTAATTAGTACTTTTGTTTATCAAGAAAAAGAAAACGAAACACTAGTAGTACTTGTGTTCATGGAGTTCAAACTTGAGTTTGAACAGCTCGAACTGCTTCACGAATTTAGTTTCAGCCTAGCATGTGAAGTTTGAAAGTTCGTCGAATTTAATCGAACTTCATACACACACGCACACGTGTGTATATATATATATATTATTTATTAGTATAAAATGTCTATTATATCCCTTGTTTAAAATAAAATTATATAAAATATAAATTATATGACCTCCCTCCTTTGATTATGATGTGATTCAGTCCCCATTAATCCCCCATTAATTACCATATGGTTATTTGTACAACAATCTTCATGGTTAGTTCCAATTATTTTTGTAATTTATTGATTTTTGTCATTTTCAACACCTAAAATTTACAAGTACATAAAAAAGTATCTTCATATTACAAGAAATGGTAATACAAAAAAAAGTAATCAAAATATTTAAATGGATTATAAATGGATAATTGGTTTTTATTTAATCCATTTAGATCCATCCATTTAGATCCATTTAATAAATGGATCTAAATGGATTGGATAAATTTAATCCACCATCCATTTAGTCAAAACCAATTATGAACCATTTATCCATATTGCCACCTCTAATTAAAACTAAATATAGGGAGTAATAAATGTTAGCATGTGCTAATTTTTGGAAAGATAGAAACTAATGTGAGAAAAAAATTTAAATGTAGAGGACAATGGCCTTGTTTTCAATTGATTTTGAAAACCTGATTTTAGCTTTTGATCTTCATAAAGCTATTTCATTGTATTCTCAACTAATTTTGAAAAGCTGATTTTAGGCCCAAAAAAGTTGAAAATCAGATTTTCAGGTCTTGAGGTGCTTTTGGGTTCTCTTTTTTATTTTCTTTTTTCATATGGGCAAAAATACCCTTCAAATTTCAACATAATTACTAAACAACATAACTTTTTATGGTCTTTTTATGTTCTTTCAATTCTTATCCCACTCAGAGATTCATCTATGTGCCCCTTCTTTTCTCATCTAATATTTAATCTTCATAAAAAATTTAATTACATCAAAATTATTTAATTACACAAAAATTTGTTTTTGTGGCATATAAGGGTAACATGGTCCTTTTTGTTAAAATTAGTTTTTTTTTTTTACTTTTTTTTGAGAACACCTATACCTCAAACGTATTACTCCCTCCGTTATATTTTGATAGTCCTGTTTTCCTTTTTCATCCGCCCCAAATTATAGTCCATTTTCCAATTAAAAAATATAATTATCTTTTAATTTCTCTAAAATATCATTATTCAATGTAGGTTGTTATTCGTATAAACTACCTTATTTAATATAGATTGTTCACCTACCCTATTTAATACATTTAGATTTAATGTGAAATAATGTAAAACGGGGATTGATTCTTTCTTGACCGTCAATTCAAGTTTCCATAAACCATCAATTCAAGTTTTCATGAATAATTAATATAAAGTTGTACTCTATTAATGTAAGGTTATTTTACGAAAATAGCAACCTAAATTTGTTTTTCCAACAAAGTTAACTACTTTTTCTTAACCTGTGTGAAAGAAAAACTAAGACTATTAAAATGGGGCAGAGGGAGTAAAACAACTTTTCTAACAGTAAACAAGAACACATGCATTATTCTGAAAAAAAAAAAAAGAAAATCTGATTTTCAAGAATCAATTTTATAAAATCATAATTAGTTGAGAACAAACCCAATAAATGTCAATATGTGCATTCACATAGTAAATTATTAGTTGTAAACTTGTAATTTACCGAGGGGACTCATTAGAGAAAATCTATAAAATAATGTGATAAGAAGTGATCCTCAAAGATACTTTCGGTTATATATTTCAACAATAATAAAAGATGATCTAAGGGATAAACCAATATATGGTAAATTTTCACAGTAAGAAAGCATTCTTAGTGGTAATGTGATGTGCAGAATGCTAATTTGTTAGATGAATTAGCTCATATACTTGATGCCATTTCAACAACAATTTGAAAAATCATAAATTTAACTACGTAATCCAGGAAAAGGAAAAAAGAAGAAGATAGATACAGTGTAAATTGAAGATATAGGTTCAATCAAGAGTCAATTAAATACGAAAATAAAAATAGCTATTCCATCTTCCATGCTATTAAGACAACAATTGTTCTTGAAATGACAGTTGTAACAATATTCTGGTTTACAACTGCTTGTTTTCTTCAACGATCATTCGAGCCATCTCAAGCTATCTCTGATATTCAAACATTTTCCTACACAGATCATTCCTTTCAACAATAACATCTTTCAAGTAGCTCTTTATGGACTCAACATTGTCATACATTTCATCAAGAACAATTTCAACAGGTTTAGCAAAATCAGATTCCAGGTTCGCACTGGCCTGAGTGAGAGTTGCAGTAGCACTGCCAAGTTTAGCTTCAAGCAACTGCAAAATGCAGGGATCATCTTTCAAGAATGACAAGTGAAAAGGGTAACATATTTTTGAGTTTTAAGAGCTGAGTGCACTATGCAATCCAATTATAGAATGATAAAATGAAAATAAGCGTGACATACCTTTTTTTGCTCAAGCCATGAAGTACCATTGTGCTGCACAGTTCCTACCAACACCTGTAGCTTCCTTTCTAGAGCATCAATTCTGGATTTGAATTCCTCTTCAAAACAATCCATAGCATTCTGCAAAACAAGCATTTGACTCATGATTGACTCAGAAAACCTCTTGCTTTCTTTCTCTTACAACTGCAGCTTATCCTTCTCTATACAAAATTTGGCCATCTCAGCTTGCACTCGGCTCAACCTTTCAAGTAAAGATCCTGTTTCTTGATCCTGAAGACTGGTTGCAACTTTATTGTTTCCACTATTCATTATACTTTGACACATCAATGAATTCTGATCACACCAATGTTCTTTCATTTCAATGTCAATACAATGCTCTAGAGGTTTGGAGTTCATTATCCCATCTAAGACATATTTAATGGATTCCTGTCCATCTTGTAGAGCAGCCTCAACCTTGTTTGCTGGCAATTCTATTTCTTCAGATAACCTTCTTAGTTCATTTGCTTTGTCATCTAGCAATTTGGTCAACGTTGTTCCATAATGGGTGCTACCAGATGATTTATCTATCAATTCCTTAATCTGAGTTTGGAAAAGTGCCAAAGTTGTTCTGATCTCAATCTCTTTCAGGTTACAAGCTTGGTCTTCCTGCTGAAAAAGAGAGAGCTCTTCCTCCAGTTCCACCGTGTTTTTAGCAATTTCAGCTTGAACCTAATGATTTGGCTCAAATGCTTCTCTAAAGCAACTAGCGTCCTCTTCCTCTTGTTTGTCTGTAGAGTCCTCTTCCTCCTGTCCAACTGATTAATGAAACACTAGCATTTCAAAGTTCAAACTGATTGTCATATTATAAACAGTGAAATTAAGCATTACCTTGAGAAGGTATTTCTAGTTTTGTAATGCAACATCTTCTAAAGAATCATTATTGGCAACAGCCTGTCATTGAAAAAAGAAAATACAGAAAATGTGAATCAATAAATACTTGTCAAAATATAAAAGCAAGGATTACTCAATTGATTAATCCTTCTTAAGTTCAGAATAGTGAACCTGAGTAGTATTCAAGGCTGAAAACCAATTTGATAGGGGAAACACCTTGAAAGAGTCCACCAAAGAGCCAACATGTAAGTCAAGAATCCAATTCTGACCCAAAAGCTTAAGCCATTAGGTTTCGGACCCTTACTTACATATTAACCGTTCTTTCTCTATCTCTCAGACCAATGTGGGACTAACTCTTTATTCATGAACCTAACAGAACCAACACTTGAAACTGGTAGCCATTCACACAGAGCAGCAATCTTGGAATTCTAAGCACTACCAGTGACCTGTGAATGTTTTCTTGCCAAATGAGACCATGAATCCTGTGTCTTGCTCAAATTACTCTTGGTCCTAGTCGAGTAACTAGACCGAGGAGTTATGCTGCTTAGATATATTCTCCTGTCATCCTTCATTTCCACAGTAGTTGAACTGGAAGAATCATTTCCTTTTCGCCTTTTTGATGTAATCTGAGGAGACAATGAGTCTTCCCCGTTCATTGGAACAATCCTGATTTCCTCTGGATTGGGATACTTACGTGAATTTCAGTGCAAAAACTACTTCCGATGATGATCTATCAACACAGTAGTTTTGACGAACAAATATATGAAGCAACGCAAGAGTAAGAACAGAGATATCTTGATTCCTTTTCAAGAAAAATAATAATAAGTATAGACTGGAATTTGTATTCTCTACCTGCTGAAAGATGAAGTCAAAGAAATGAATCTGTAATCTGTCAAACACTTGAACTCTGAGTTTTACTTGCCTCCGGGAGCTGATTTTCGATTGATTTGAAACTCATTAACAGAGAAAAAGAACTAAAGATGGAAAAATTGTAAAACTAATTTGATCACAACGGCTATCCTTCAGTGGTCCATAGCCAAGAAAATAGTGGCCAACTTAAAAATACTATCTACGAGTATCTAAACAGAAATATAGGAAAAGAGAAAAAAACCAAATCCATGTATATGAGAAAAGGAAAAGAATAAGAAAAAAGGGAAATATTTTTAAATCAAAAAGAAAACTTTCTGTTCGACATATGGGAAAAGAGACAGAGAAGTCAATGGCATATTTTGCTTCTATATATCTTTAGACTTTTGGACTGAACAAGAAGAAGAAGAAGAAACGAGTAAGAAGAGAAGTTGGACCAATTGTCTTCTCAATTCTTAACAAAATGGAATAGAGAAAAGTGTCAAATATACATGGAAAACGAAAAGTTGAAGAAAACAAAGAAGACACCTTGGGGACAAAAAATATTTGTGCTATAATCTGGTAGCCACATTCATGCTTCACCAATTTTTTTTTTCATTGTTAAACATGTTAATTCAACAAATTTGTTTTTGTAGTATAATTGGAGATTTATTGAGACTTGAAAATTGATCCAAGTTTACTTTCTTGAGTAACTCCTTAACCTCACGGGTGCCCCAACCTCGTCCCCCGCCCCCCATTGCCCCGCCCTGCCCCGTTTCCCCCGCGGGGGCACCCGTAGGGTTAAAAAAATTTATTATATAATTTCATTATAATTAAATTTGACCAAATAATCAAGTACTAAAATATTAACATATCACCAAATTATTATTCATTGTAACTTCACAATTGGAACTCATAAAAATAATTAAACAAAAGTTATTTGAATACAATCTAATATAATAAAACAAATATAACTAAAATAATTAAGTTTTTACTTTTGATACAAATACAATCACTAAATTATTATTGTGTTTTTTTAGAAAAAACGTGTTATTGTATTAAGTGTAGTTAGGAATTTAATATAAATGTATTAATAAATTTAGTATAAATAATTAATATTTTTTATTAATAAACATGTATAATTAGTAGTATAATTAATAATATCATTATTTATATAATTATGCACATATATATATCTTTTTTTTCTAAACGGGTGGCAGGGCGGGGGGTGGGGCGACGGAGTATAACCCTGCCCCCTGCCCCATTTCTAAACGGGGGGAAAAAGTTCCCCCCCCGTCCCTACCCCAACCCCCGCCCCAATAGACCCTCGCGGGGTGGATGCCCGCGGGCACCCGCACCCGTTGCCATCCCTACTCGAAAGTATAAGTTTCAAACTATAATTTCATTTGGTTTTTTTTAACCCATATACAAGATAGATACAGAATCTTGGATTAATTCATTGACTAGATCCATGAATAAGTATAACGGTTTATGCACAATTGAGATGTATTTTTATAGTATCATTTTGGTTGTCAGTTAATAGGATGATGATGGGTAATAAATTAGCACTATCATTTGTTTAACAGTTTGGGCTCGGCAATTGAATTGGGTGAATTCGGTGTTCTGACTAGTTTTAATTTTGTAGTTTAACAATGTGTTTTGTTGATTAATTAGCTACTCACGTGCTAGCAAGTGGGCTATTAGTCTTTTATTTCATTGCCTAAAGTCAGTTGCTCTTTTGTTTCTTTATATTTTTTAATTCAATTTAATGGATACATAATTGTAGGGGACTAAATTTTATTAGTAATTGAGAAAAGTTTTTTAATTGTCCTAAATCTACTTTAAGTTGGATACGATGGGGACCAAATTTGTTCTTGTTGAAACTTTAAGGACTAAAACTCTACAGGTACTAAACATAAGGGACCATATTTGTTTATGGCAAAACTTTAAGGACTAAATTACACTAGTGCTAAAATTTGGGGGGCAAAAACTGCATTTTCTCTTTATTTTTTTAATTCAATTTAATGGATACACGACTGCAGGTGATAAATTTTATCAGGAATTGGGAAAAGGTTTTTAATTGTCCTAAATCTACTTTAAATTGGATATGTTGGCATTAGATTTTAAAATTCAGCTCAAAATTCAAGTTATTAGTATAACATGAACGTGACTAGTCAGAACGAAACTACCAAACAATAATAAGTAATTGGAATCATCTTATTTTTATCCAATTACATAGAAGTAAAAATTTAAGATCTCATGCTTATTTTTTATGTATCGACATTAACAAAATTGTCAATCAAATCATATATAGTCACAATGTCAAAAAAAAAATTGTTTTCTCCTCTTTTAGGTATGCAAGTTTTTTTCTCCCTCCTTTGTAAGGCAAGAACTTACTTCCATTTATGCATTAGTACCTCTTGAAAGTTACAAATTATTTCATCCGATGGATTTTTTTTGAAAAAAAGTGAAAATGGAAATCATGAAGTTAATCAAGGAGGTGGGACTTGCAAGAAAAATTAGTTATCTTATGCAGATGAATATTCAATTATATAATATTAAGGTTCTTTAATTTTCTTTTTATTTTTCTCCTTTTCTTTTTAGTTTATTTTTTTTTAAGAAAAAGTGAAGATGGATATTCATGAAGATAATCATGGAGGTGGGACTCACAAGAAAAATTAGCAACCTTATATAGATGAATATTCGAATCTATATTATGGTTCTTTACCTTCCTTTTTCTTTTTCTCATTTCTTTTTAGTTTGTTCCTAAACCCTACTCACATAGTCAATTTGTTTTTTTATTATTGCCTTTTATTTATATGATTCTAAGTTTATATCGGGTATCAAATTTTGGGTACTATTTTTGCACATGGAAAAGAAAGTGGATTTCAAAGTACAAATTCCTAGATTTATGATATGCAAGCAAATTAAAGTTTTAGTGCTGATATAACACCAATGATGGATAATAAAACATCACAATTAACCTTCGAGGAAAGCGGCTTTTCCAGATGAAGTGTGACATTCTCAGATACTAGAATTGAATTTTGCTGTGTCTACTTCTAATGTATAATTTATCTAGACATTTTTATATAAAAGTTTTGGGAAATAAGTTATGCAAATGCCTCAAACAATTAGTTTAGCTTGGCTTTTTTTTTAAAATTTTAATTTTTTACCACCTACTCCTCCTTGCACCATTCCTATCTTCCAATTGTTTAAAATTTGAACCCTGAACCTGATAGTAGGGGGATACTTTAGCTTGCAAGCTTTTGACTTTAGGTAATAAGTTGTAAGGTTATTTGATTATTTAGGTTTAGTTTTGTTTCCTTTTTTTTTCTTATATTTTCTCTATATTTTAATGTAACTTTTAATGTAAATTATTTCTAATTATGTATTTGTCCTGTTGGAAAAAGATAATACAAGCAAACTTAAGGAGTATGGTAGAGAATTTTGAATACATAATCCAATACCATAACACTATTTTGGATTTCTACGAGGAGAAAATTTTTTGTTATTCCATTTTGTTTTCCACCTTTTTTGGATTACTTTATATGTCACACATCACATAATGCTTTTGATTCGATTTTCTACTAAATTCGTATATTTAGCCTTTAAATGGAAAATTTTCTTTTTTTGTTTATATTTTTAACATGTAGCTATGATTTTTTCTTTATGATTGAAAAAAATCGCAGCCTATTGTTAAATAATAAATTCTAATAATTTTTTCCTTTGCTTTTGTTTAGGATAACACCCTTACATATAAATTGATAGAATAGTGACATTTTTTTGAACTTTTATGATAACACCCTTTTAGATTTTATATAAATATTTTATTATTTCCTTCAATAGATAAACACATACATAGCATTGGCCAGAATACTAGTAGATATAAAGGGACAGAAAGGGGTATAGTGTTAACCTCTTTTTTTTGTCATTTTAATTTGTCATTATTCACCCTTCTACTAAAAAGCTAAGGGTCTGTTTGGGATTGTGATAGTGCATTGAAAAATATTTCACCTAATTAAGTTTTTTATAAAGGTACTTATTAAGTGTTCAAGTACTTTTAAATATATTGTTCAGATACAAAGTTCAATAAGCACTTATTGTATTAAACAATGTATAATTTTTAATTTTTGAAAATTATTTATCTCTTTATTTAGTTCATAATATAAAACAAAATGATTAAATTTAATATTTTCTTTTGTAAAACACAAAAGCCATACTAAAAGCAACAAATTTTAACTTTTGCCAAAAGTGCTTTTAACACCAAAAGTTTTACTCCTAATTTTATGGGATGATATTTAGCAAACACCTGAAAAATACTTTTAACATCTAAAATATTTTTTTACCAAAAGTATCGCAACTCCAAATGGGGTCTAAATAGTGAAACCTTCAATAACCGCCAATAACTTCTTTTATTTTTAAACAACACAAAAAAAAAAGAAAATCACATGACAAATCCCAATAAAACCTTTTAGTAACTAAGTATTATTTTTCTTTGTAAATTTACACACACATGGGCTATGCATTTCCCCCTTAACCAGAAATCATTCTCGAACTACTTTAAAACAATCACTGCTGAACCAACAACAAAATCATGATGAAGAAGAAGGTTTCAAAGAAATTGAAGTTGGAAAACACAAATAAAAAACTCCTCATGTCAAACCACAATTCCAAGTCCATAGAATGTTCAATGTTCAAAAACCAACCGTCCCTCCACCTGAATACCCTTCAGATGTAGGAGAAGAAGAAAAAGAGAATGAAGAGATCGGAGAAAAGGACGACGAATCAGAAAACTGCCCACATTCTCCTTTTACATCATTCTCCACAATCGAGCATAATAATAGTCCTGCCAAACCCACTTTCAAACACTCAAAATTCACCTCAAAATGCCCATCAGCCAACAAAGATGATGAAAAAAGGTTTGGGAAGTAAAAAGGAGGCTGAATTTATTGCTGATGAATCGAAGAAAGATAAAGTTTCTTCAGTTTCAGTCGCTACTACAGGCATGGTTTGGAGTGATGAGCAGGTGATTAAACTTCTCCAGTGCATGATCGAGTTTAAGGCTAAAAAACGGGTTGATACTGATGCTGATCCGGTTTCTTTTCATGAGTTTGTCGAACGGGTGTTTCAATTTAGATATTTCAAAAGTCGGGTATATGAGAAGGTGAGGTGTTTGAAGATGAAATATTGCAATAATTTGAAAAAATTTGAGAAAGTTGGGAAGGACACTGGTATTTTCAAGGCTGAGCTTCAAACATTGAACCTTTCAAGACAGATTTCAGGAGGTAGAGTTGGTGCTGGTGATTTTGAGTCGCAGTATCCACTTTTAAGCCAGTCATTTGAAGTAGATTCCTGTGGCATAATGAAATTTGCAGGTAAAACTACTTATGAATTTAACTTCTTGAAAGAGAACATGCATTTGATTGCTGATGACAAACCAAAGGAGTTGGAGCGAAAGTGGAGATATTGCATGCGGTGTTCTTCTTTAAGATCTTGGAATTGATGAAAGAGCAAACTAGAAGCCACGATGAGAAAGAAGTAAATACCAATTAGTGGTTGGTTGGTGTTAGGAATATGTTGTTCTTCAGAAGTTAATTTGACTGAGAGGATTTTCAAATATATGGATGGGGCAAAAGATGTTTCTGTTGTTGTCCCAATGAAAACAGTTATTGTTCTCCATGATAACGTTCTCACTTCTCAACTGCAAATAGGTAATTTTCTTCAAAGGTTGATTCTTTTGCTGGTCCTTCGTATTTTATTTTTATTTTTGTTTGCTTAGGGACGAACCATTTTGGGAATACAAACAACTTGTTATTCTGTTTTTGTTGGGTAGTCGAAACACTGAATAAAACAAGACTGGAAGCAAGTTGAAGGCGGTCATCTCGACCCTCATCGATTTAATGATTGGCCCAGGAGGCCATCTCAGGGCCTGTTTCACCTCAGCTCGTTGCCTTGCCTATGGGGCTGAGATCAGTCTTCCAATAGTGGTTGTCATCTTAGCTCGGCCACCGATCTCCGCACTCTGGCACCTAACATCCTGTTGAAAAAACTGATCTTAGCATATGGAATGACATGGTGTTGATGTGATAGAATGACATAAACACTACTATGTTCTGTCCATTAAGCCTGACACTGGTCAAATCTCCTGAAATTTCCCTCAAAAGAAGAGTCAGATGATAGGCATGCGAAAGCCTTTCAAGCGTGCCTCCTTTAGGTCTACCTCCAAGATTACCTCTACCTCGAGGGCATTCACTCAAGATCTTCTCGGAAGACGTCTTAGTGAGGTGTCTAGGCTTCCGGAGGAATTGGCCATGGATTATATGAGGGCGCCACTTTTTATCGATGACATTAATGGAGAGATGATTCCCCCAATTTTAAACTTTCGATTTTGCAATCCTATGATAGGTGAGGTGACCCAGAGGATCATCTCCATGCTTTTATCTCCATTTTAATTTATATTGTGTACATGATTCCATTATCTGTGTAGCCTTCCCCGTCTTCTTACAAGGAATTGCCCGAAAATGGTTGTGAAATTTGGAATCTAGGAGCATTTTTTCTTTGGACGATCTTGTGATTAAGGTTATCAACCGGTTCGTCTCATCTAGGCCGACGACGAAAATTTTGGCCTACTTGATAAATATACAGCAAGTCCGTGAACAATCTCTACGCTAATATGTGAAAAAATTTCATGATGAAAACGTACAGATACTTGATCTGAATAAACAAGTCACCATTGCCACCTTTACAAACTGATTAGTGGCGGGGGTATTTAGCACCGAAGTACATAGGGAGTATCCCCGAACGCTTTAGGAGGTATGGCAAATACCTCAATAAGGACATCCAAAATGAGGATGTTAATGGCATGAAGAGGGAAGTTCAGACGACTCGGACTAGCCAAAACCCTAGGAAAAGAAAGGATCAAGCTGAGGCGAATCAGAACTAGACGGTTGAGAAGCACAGAGTTCCTCCTATGACCGCTGAAGCATCTTTGACAGGATTGCCAAGGGAAAACAACCCATCCCCGATTCTAAATTAACTCCTCTTAATACAAATCAATCACTCATCCTTACTATGATAGAACAACATCACCTTGATCAATCTCCGTCAAAGGTGATCGAAAAAATGAGAAGATACATGCTAACCTTTGCTGTGCATACCACCGGAACATCAACCATGAGACCGAAAACTGCAATGATTTAAAGAAAGAAATAAAAAATTTGATCAACTAAAGACACTTGAGGCAATTCGTCCAAGGTGACAGAGGGTATGACTGTCGGGTTAATCGCTGGAATCAATATCGAGAGAATAGGCGATAACAAAGAAACAATAGCCGGACTCTCCGAGATCCTAGGGAGCCGGAAAAGCCTCCCTGAGATGGATCCCCTAATTACAAGTCCAATATAGCAAGGATCATTAATAACATTGTTGGTGGTCTGACGGGAGGCGACAGTCAAAACTCTCAGAAAAGGACATATCGGCAAGTTAATTCAGACCATACAAATGCGAGTTCTCATCTCACAGAAGTCATTACATATGACCCGAACAATCCCTTCCCGATTGCATCCAGCAACCATGAAACCCTGGTGATTGAGGTCCTCATCAACAAATATATCATAAAAAATGTGTATGTCAACCCAAGAAGCTTGGTAGACGTTTTGTATTACCGGACTCTCAAAAATTTGAAATTGACTGGTGACCAACTTGTCCCAATACAGACCCTCTTAGTAAGATTCAAGGAACACATAGTCTACCAATAAGGGATAATTACGTTGATGACTATCGAATGCCACCCGTACTGCCGAACTGTCCCCGTCAACTTCACTATTGTTAAAGTCGACTCTCCCTATAATTTGCTGGTAAATCAATCAACGTTAAATGCTTTGCGGGTTATGTACTCAACTTACCATCTAAGTTTCAAGTTTTCAATCCTGACTGGTATAGCCGAGGTCAGCAATGATTTGTATGCAGTTCGAGAGTATTATCTTGCTATCTTACAGACTACAGCCGCCTCAAATGCCAAGCCGAGAATCGAGGGGAAGCGATCAAAGATTTTGTCTATTGATTCCATAGATTCTCATCAGACCGAAAAGTCTGAAAGGCTTGAAACTGGGGATGAGATTGAAGAAGTTGTTGTAGATTCGCAGAGGCCCAACCAAGTTGTCCGCATCGGCATGAGTTTACCCCCTACTCTCCAGAGTGAGATGATCAATCTCTTCAGGAAACGCTGAAAGGTCTTCGCCTTAACCAGAGAACATTCTCGAACTAGTTTAAAACAATCACTGCTGAACCAACAACAAAAGGCCATTCATCTACCTCTCCCCTATTTTCAAAGCCCAAAACCATGGCATCCTGTAACCTAATATCCGATCATCCTCTATCTTCCCCACAATCACATGATGAAGAAGAAGGTTTCAAAGAATCTGAAGTTGAAAAACACAAACAAAAAGTTCCTCATGTTAAGCCGCAATTCCAAGTCAACAGAATGTTCAATGTTCGAAAACCAACCGTCCCTCCACCTGAATACTCTTTAGATATTGGAGAAGAAGAAAAAGAGGATGAAGAGAAAGAAGAAGAGGATGACGAATTAAAAAACTACCCACATTCTCCTTTTGCATTATTCTCCACAATCGAGCATAATAATAGTCCTGCTAAGCCCACTTTCAAACACTCAAAATTCAGCTCAAAATGCCCCTCAACCAACAAAGATGATGAAAAAAGGTTTGGGAAGTAAAAAGAAGGCTACATTTATTGTTGATAAAAATATAAGAAAGATAAATCTTCTTCTGTTTCAACTGCTACTACAGGCATGGTTTGGGTGATGAGCAGGTGATTAAATTTCTACAGTGCATGATCGAGTTTAAGGCTAAGAAACGGGTTGATGCTGATGCTGATCTGGCTTCTTTTCATGAGTTTGTCGAACGGGTATTTCAATTTAGATACTTCAAAAGTCGGGTATATGAGAAGGTGAGACGTTTGAAGATGAAATATTACAATAATTTAAAGAAATTAAGAAAGTTGGGAAGGACACTGGTATTTTCAAGGCTGAGTTTCAAACATTGAACCTTTCAGGACAGATTTCATGTGGTAGAGTTGGTGCTGGTGATTTTGAGTCGAAGTATCCACTTTTAAGCCAGTCATTTGAAGTAGATTCCAGTGACATAATGAAATTTACTGGTAAAATTGCTGATGAATTTTATTTTTTGAAAGAGAACATGTATTTTATTACTGATAACATACCAAAGGAGTTGGAACGAAAGTGGAAGACATTGCATACGGTGTTCTTCTTTAAGAGTTTGGAATTGATGAAAAACCAAACTGGTCTGGTGTTGGAAGGCATGATGAGAAAGAAGCAAAACCAATTTGTGGTTGGTTGGTGTTGAGAATATGTTCTTCGGAAGCTAATTTGACTGAGAGGATTTTCAAATCTATGGATGGGGTAAAAGATGTTTCTGTTGTTGTCCTAACGAAAACAGTTATTGTTCTCCATGATAACGTCCTCACTTCTCAACTGCAGATACGTAATTTTCTTGAAAGGTTGATTCTTTTGCTGGTCCTTTGCATTTTATTTTTATTTTTGTTTGCTCATAGACGAACCATTTTAGGAATGTAAACAACTTTTGATTCTGTTTTTGTTGGGTAGTCGAAGCACTGAACAAAGCAATACCGAAAGCAAGTTGAGGGCGGTCATCTCGACCCTCATCAATTTAGTGATTGGCCGAAGAGGCCTTCTCAGGGCCTATTCTACCTTGGTTTGTTGCCTCGTCTATGGGACTGAGATCAGTCTTACAATGGTGGTTGTCATCTTAGCTCGGTCACCCATCTCCATCCTCTGGCACCTAACATTCCGCTGAAAAAGTTGACCACTGCATATGGAATGACATGGCGTTGACGTGATAGAATGACATAACCACTACTATGTCCTGTCCATTAAGACTACAGTATCCTTTTCGGTGTCAGATCCATGAAAAATGAGATTCATAATTCTTCCCACGACCCTGTCTCCTATAAATACCCTTCCATCCGCGAGAAAGTCACGCACATAGAGAAACACACACACACACTTGAGGTTCATAAACCATTTTTAGTTTGCAATTGAATACCCGAACAAACTTGATCATTAGAGTAGGATCAGGGGACAGAGTCCCATATGTTGTAAATTTAACAGGTGTAAGCCTTGGATTCCAATATTTCAACCGAAAGTCACCTCTTTAAGTTGACTTGGTTCAATTAGATGAAAATCACATCTTCAATTGGCGCCGTATGTGGGAAGCAATAAGACTCTCTGATATGAAATCCACGCGCTCTAGAAGTAAGAGAGTTCCCCCTATTAGGGCTGAACCAAGCTCTGCGGCCCAGCAAGAGGGAAGTCAAAAGAACCAAGAATCTCAACGAACTTTTTAACCGACAAACGAACAAACCCTCGCAAGGATGGCTGAGTTTGTGACTGAAAATCCTAGTATCTTTGAAGAATTGGGAAGCTTCTTCAAGAGACAAAGAAAGGAGAAGACCGAGTTTTCTCAACGTAAACTGGTCAAATCTCCTGAAATTTCCCTCAAAAAAAGAGTCAGATGATGCGAAAGCCTTTCAAATATGCCTCCTCCAGGTCTACCTTCTTGATTGCCTCTATCTCAGAGCATTTACTAAGATCTTCTCGAAAGATGTCCTAGTGAGTTGTCTAGGTGTTCGGAGTGATTGGCCACGGATTATGTGGGAGCGCCACTTTTTATCGACGACATTAATAGGGAGATGGTTCCCCCCAACTTTACATTTTCGGTTTTGCAGTCCTATGATAGGTGAGGTGATCCAGAGGATCATTTCCATGATTTTATCTCTATTTTTAAATTATACTGTGTACCTGATTCCATTTTCTGTCCAGCCTTCTCCGTTTTCTTACAAGGAACTGCCCGAAAATGATTGTGAAATTTGGAACTTAGGAGCATTTTTTCTTTTTGAACGATCTCGTGGATAAATTTATCCACCGGTTTGTCTCATCTACGCTGACGACGAAAATCTTAACATATTTGATGAATATAAAGGAAATCCATGGAAAATCTCTGCGTTAATACGTGAAAAAGTTTTATGATGAAAACATACAGATACCTGATATGAATGAACAAGTCACCATCGTCGCCTTTACAAACGGATTAGTGGTGGAGGTGTTTAGTACCGAAGTACATAGGGAGTATCCCCGAACGCTTCAGGAGGTATGGAAAATACCTCGATAAGGGCATCCAAAATGAGGATGTCAATGGCATGAAGAGGGAAGCTCAGGTGATTCGGACTAGCCAAAATCCTAGGAAAAGAAGGGATCAAGGCCAAGGCAAATCAGAACTAGGCGGTTGAGAAGCACAGAGTTCCTCCAATGACCGCCGAAGCACCTTTGACAGGATCGCCAAGGGAAAATAATCCATCCTCGATTATGAATTAACCCTCCTTTAATACAAACCGATCACGTATCCTTACTGTGATGGAACAACATCACTTTGATAGATCTCTGTCAAAGATGAACGAAAAAAGAGAGAAGAGGAATGCTAACCTCTACTGTGCATACCATCGGAATATCGGCCATGAGACCAAAAACTACGATGACTTAAAGAAAGAAATAAAAAATCTGATTAAGTAAGAACACTTGAGACAATTCATCCGAGGTGACGGAGGGTACGACTGTCAAGATAATCGCTGGATTCAATAGCGGGAGAATAGACGAGAACAAAGAAACAATGGTTGGGCTCTCCGGGACCCTAAGGAGCCGGAAAGGCCTTCCCGAGATGGATCCCCTGATTACGGGCCCAATATTACAAGTATCATTGATAGCATTGTTGGTGGTCTGATAGGGGCAATGGTCAAAACTCTCGAGAGAGAACATATCGGCAAGTTAATCCAGATCATACAAAGGCGAGTTTTGCGGGTTGTGTACTCAACTTACAATCTAAATTTCAAGTTTTCAACCCCAGCTGGTATAGTCGAGGTGAGCAATGATGTGTATGCAACTCGAGAATATTATCTCGCTACCTTACAGGCTGCAGCCGCCTCAAGTGTCGAGTCGAGAACCGAGAGGAAGCGACCAACTATTTTGTCTATATATTTCATAGATTCTCACCAGACCGAAAAGTCTGGAAGGCTTGAGATCGGGGATGAGGTTGAGAAAATTGTTCTAAATTCGCAGAGGTCGAACCAGGTTGTCCACATTGGCATGAGTTTATTCCCCACTCTCCGAAGTGAGATGCTCAATCTCTTCAAGAAACGCCGAAACATCTTCGCTATAATCAAGAACCATTCTCGAACTAGTTTAAAACAACCACTGTTGAACCAACAACAAAAGGCCATTGATCTACCGTTTCCCTATTTTCAAAACTCAAAACTATGGCATCTTATAACCTAATATCCGATCATCCTCCCCCTTTCCCACAATCATATGAGGAAGAAAAATGTTTCAAAGAATCTGAAGTTGGAAAAAAGAAACAAAAAGTTCCTCATGTTAAACCGCAATTCCAAGTCAACAGAATGTTCAATATTCAAAAATCAACCGTCCCTCCACATAAATACTCTTCAGATGCTAGAGAAGAAGAAAAATAGGATGAACAGAAAGGAGAAAAAGACGACGAATCAGAACACTGCCCACATTCTCCTTCTGCATCATTCTGCACAATCAAGCATAATAATAGTCCAGCGATTCCCACTTTCAAACACTCAAAATCTAACTCAAAACACCCATCAGCCAACAAAAATGATGAAAAAAGGTTTGAGAAGTGAAAAGGAGACTAAATTTATTGCTAATGAATAGAAAAAAGATAAATATTCGTCTGTTTCAGCTACTACTACAGGCATGGTTTGGAGCGATGAGCAAGTGATTAAATTTCTCCAATGCATGATTGAGTTTAAAACTAAGAAACGGGTTGATGCAGATGCTGATCTGGCTTCTTTTCATGAGTTTGTTGAACGGGTGTTTCAATTTAGATATTTTAAAAGTCAGGTATATGAGAAAGTGAGGCGTTTGTAGATGAAATATTACAATAATTTAAAAAAATTTGACAAAGTTGGAAAGAACACTGATATTTCCAAGGCTTAGTTTCAAACATTGAATCTTTCAAGACAGATTTCAAATGGTCGAGTTGGTGCTGGTGATTTTGAGTCGATGTATCAACTTTTAAGCCAATCATTTGAAGTAAATTCCGGGGGCATAATGAAATTTACAGGTTAAACAGCTGATGAATTTAACTTCTTGAAAGAGAACATGCATCTGATTACTGATGACATACCAAAGGGGTTGAAGAGAAAGAGGAAGACATTGCATGCGGTGCTCTTCTTTAAGAGTTTGAAATTAATGAAAGAGCAAACTGGTCTGGTGTTGGAAGCCACGATGAGAAAGAAGTAAATACCAATTAGTGGCTGTTTGGTGTTAGGAATATGTTATTCCACAGAAGTGAGAGAATTCTCAAATCTATGGATGGGGTAAAAGAAGTTTCTGTTGTTGTTCCAACGAAAACAGTTATTGTTCTCCATGATAACGTCCTCACTTCTCAACCATAAATAAGTAATTTTCTTGAAAGGTAGATTCTTTTGCTGTTTCTTTGCATTTTATTTTTATTTTTGTTTGCTCAGGGATGAACCATTTTAGGAATGCAAACAACTTGTTATTTAATTTTTGTTGGGTAGTCGAAGTACTGAACAAAGTAAGACTGGAAGCAAATTGAGGGCGGTCATCTCGGACCTAATCGGTTTAATGATTGGCCGAGGAGGCCTTCTTTGAGCCTATTAAACCTAATCTCATTGCCTCGCCTATTAGGATTAGATCAGTCTTCCAATGGTAATTGTCATTTTGGCTCCGCCACCAATCTCCGCCCACTGGCACCTAACATCCCGCTGAAAAAACTGACCATTGCATATGGAATGACATAACGTTGATGTGATAGAATGGTATAACCACTACTATGTCCTGTCCGTTAAGCCTGACACTATCCTTGTTAGTGTCATATCCATGAAAAATAGGATTCATCATTCTTCCCACGATCCTGTCTCCTAAAAATACCTTTTCATCCGTGAGAAAGGTACGCACATAGAGAAACACACACACACTTGAGATTCTTAAACCATTTTTAGTTTGCGATTGAATACCAGAACAGACTTGATCATTGGAGTAGAATTGGGGGACAGAGTCCCGCATGTTGTAAATTTGACAGGTGTATTCTTTGGGCTCTAGTATTCAGCCGAAAGTCACCTCTTCAAGTTGACTTGGTTCAACTAGATCGAAATCACATTTTCAATTGGCGCCTTTTGTGGGAAGCAGTAAGACTCTTCGATATGAAATCCACACGCTCTAGAAGTAAGAGAGTTACCCCGACTAGGGCTGAGCCAAGCTCTGCGGCCCAATGAGAGGGCAGTCAAGAGAACCAAGAATCTCAGCGAACTTTTCAACCGACAAATGAACAAGCTCTCGCAAGGATGGCTGAATTTGTGACTGAAAATCCTGGTATCTTTGAAGAATTGGAAAGCTTTTTCAAGAGACAAGGAAAGGAGAAGGCCGAATTTTTTCAACGTAAACTGGTCAAATCTCTTGAAATTTCTCTCAGAAAAGAGTCAGATAATAGGCATGCGAAAGCTTTCAAGCATGCCTCCTCCTGGTCTACCTTCTTGATTGCCTCTATCTCGAGAACATTCACTCAAGATTTTCTCGGAAGACGTTCTAGTGAGTTGTCTAGACGTTCAGAGGGATTGGCTACGAATTATGTGAGAGCGCCACTTTTTATCGATGACATTAATGGAGCAATGGTTCCCCCCAACTTTAAACTTTCGATTTTGCAGTCCTATGATAGGTGAGGTGACCCAGAGGATCATCTCCATGATTTTATCTCTATTTTTAAGTTATATTGTGCACCTGATTCCATTTTCTGTCCTGCCTTCTCCGTTTTCTTACAAGGAACTGCCCGAAAATGGTTGTGAAATTTGGAACTTAGGAGCAATTTTTCTTTTTGAATGATCTCGTGGATAAATTTATCCACTGGTTCGTCTCATCTACACTGACGACGAAAATCTTGACCTATTTGATGAATATACAGGAAATTCGTGGAGAATCTCTGCGCTAATACGTGAAAAAGTTTCATGATGAAAACGCACAGATACCTGACGTGAATGAACAATTCACCATCGCCGCCTTTACAAACGGATTAGTGGCAGGGTGTTTAACACCTAAGTACATAGGGAATATCTCCGAACGCTTCAGGAGGTATGGCAAATATCTCAATAAGGACATCCAAAATGAGGATATTAATGGTATGAAGAGGGAAGCTCAGGTGATTCGGACTAGCCAAAACCTTAGGAAAAGAAGGGATCAAGGCCAAGGCGAATCAGAACTAGGCGGTTGAGAAGAACAGAGTTCCTCCTATGACCGCCGAAATGCCTTTGACAGGATCGCCATGGGAAAACAACCCATTCTCGAATCTGAATTAACCTTCCTTTAATACAAATCGATCACGCATCCTTACTATGATGGAACAACATCACCTTGATACATCTCCTTGAAAGATGAACGAAAAAAGAGAGAAGAGCAATGCTAACCTCTACCGTGCAAACCACGGGAACATCGGCCATGAGACCAAAAAGTACAACGATTTAAAAAAAGAAATAAAAAATCTGATTAAGTAAGGTCACTTGAGACAATTTGTTCCAGATGATTGAGGGTATGATTGTCGGGATAATCGCTGGATTCAATAGCGGGAGAATAGGAGAGAACAAAGAAATAATAGTTGGGCTCTCCGGGACCCTTCTGGCTTCCCGAGATGGATCCCCTGATTACGGGCCCGATATTACAAGTATCATTGATAGTATTGTTGGTGGTCTGAGGGGGGGCGATAGTCAAAACTCTCGAAAGAGAACATATCGGCAAGTTAATCCAGATCATATAAAGGCAAGTTTTCGTCTCACAGAGATCATCACATCTGGCCTGAACGATCCAGTCTCGAATGCATCCAGCAACCATGAAACCCTGGTGATTGTGGTTTTCATCAACAATTATATCGTAAAAAATGTGTATGTCGAACCAAAAATCTTGGAAGACGTCTTGTATTACCGGACCCTCGAAAATTTGAAATTGACAGGGGACCAACTTGCCCCAATACAGACCCCCTTAGTAAGATTCAAGGGACACGGAGTCTTCCCCGAAGGGATAATTACGTTGATGACTGTCGAACGCCACCCGCACTGCTAAATTGTCCCCGTCAACTTCACTATTGTTAAAGTCGACGCTCCCTATAATTTGCTGATAGATCGGCCAACGTTAAATGTTTTGCGGGTTGTGTACTCAACTTACAATCTAAATTACATGTTTTCAACCCCGGCTGATATAGTCGAGGTGAGCAATGATGTGTATGCAACTCAAGAATATTATCTCGCCATCTTACAGGCTGCAGCCGCCTCAAGTGCCGAGCCGAGAACCGAGAGGAAGCGATCAACTATTTTGTCTATATATTCCAAAGATTCTCACCAAATCAAAAAGTCTAAAAGGTTTGAGATCGGGGATGAGGTTGAGGAAGTTGTTCTAGATTCGCAAAGGCCGAACCAGGTTGTCCGTATCGGCACGAGTTTACCCCCCACTCTCCGGAGTGAGATGCTCAATCTCTTCAGGAAACGTCGAAGCGTCTTCGCTTTAATCAGAAACCATTCTCGAACTAGTTTTGTTCTAGATTCGCAAAGGCCGAACCAGGTTGTCCGTATCGGCACGAGTTTACCCCCCACTCTCCGGAGTGAGATGCTCAATCTCTTCAGGAAACGTCGAAGCATCTTCGCTTTAATCAGAAACCATTCTCGAACTAGTTTAAAACAACCACTGTTGAACCAACGACAAAAGGCCATTGATCTACCGTTTCCCTATTTTCAAAACTTAAAATTATGGCATCCTATAACTTAATATCTGATCATCCTCCCCCTTCCCCACAATTACATGATGAAGAAAAAGGTTTCAAAAAATTTGAAGTTGGAAAAAAAAAAATAAAAAGTTTCTCATGTTAAACCGCAATTCCAAATCAACAGAATGTTCAATGTTCAAAACCAACCGTCCCTCCACATAAATACTCTTCAGATGCTGGAGAAGAAAAAAAGAGGATGAAAAGAAAGGAGAAGAGGACGACGAATCAGAAAACTGCCCACATTCTCCTTCTGCATCATTCTGCACAATCAAGCATAATAATAGTCCTGTGATTCCACTTTCAAACACTCAAAATCCAACTCAAAACGCCCATCAGGCAACAAAGATGATGAAAAAAAGGTTTGAGAAGTGAAAAGGAGACTAAATTTATTGCTGATGAATCGAAAAAAAAAATAAACATTCGTTTGTTTCAGCCGCTACTACAGGCATGGTTTGGAATAATGAGCAGGTGATTGAACTTCTCCAGTGCATGATTGAGTTTAAAACTAAGAAACGGGCTGATGCAGATGCTAATCCGGCTTCTTTTCATGAGTTTGTCGAATGGGTGTTTCAATTTAGATATTTCAAAAGTCGGGTATATGAGAAGGTGATGCGTTTGTAGATGAAATATTACAATAATTTGAAAAAATTTGACAAAGTTGGGAAGAACACTGATATTTCTAAGGTTTAGCTTCAAACATTGAATCTTTCAAGACAGATTTCAAGTGGTAGAGTTGGTGCTGGTGATTTTGAGTCGAAGTATTAACTTTTAAGCCAGTCATTTGAAGTAAATTCCGGGGCATAATGAAATTTACAGGTAAAACAGCTGATGAACTTAACTTCTTGAAAGAGAAAATGCATTTGATTGCTGATGACATACCAAAGGGGTTGGAGAGAAAGAGGAAGATATTGCATGCGGTGCTCTTCTTTAAGAGTTTGAAATTAATGAAAGAGCAAACTGGTCTGGTGTTGGAAACCACGATGAGAAAGAAATAAATACCAATTAGTGGTTGGTTGGTGTTGGAAATATGTTATTCTACAGAAGTTAATTTGACTTAGAAGATTCTCAAATCTATGGATGGGGTAAAAGATGTTTCTATTATTGTCTCAACGAAAACAGTTATTGTTTTTCATGATAACGTTCTCACTTCTCAGCTGCAAATAGGTAATTTTCATGAAAGATTGATTCTTTTGCTGGTCCTTTGCATTTTATTTTTATTTTTGTTTGCTCAGGGACGAACCACTTTAGGAATGCAAACAACTTATTATTCTGTTTTTGTTAGGTAGTCGAAGTACTAAAGAAAACAAGATTGGAAGCAAGTTGAGGGTGGTCATCTCGGCTCTCATCGGTTTAGTGATCGGCCAAGGAGACTTTCTCAGGGTTTATTCCACCTCGACTCGTAGCCTCGCTTATGGGGCTGAGATCAATCTTCCAATGGTGGTTCTCATTTTAGCTCGGCCACCTATCTCCGCTCTCTGGCACCTAATATCCCATTAAAAAAGCTGACCTCTGCATATAGAATGATATGACGTCGACGTGATAGAATGACATAATCAGTACTATGTCCTGTCCATTAAGCTTGACACTATCTTTGTCTGTGTCAGATCCATAGAAAATGAGAGTCATCATTATTCCCACAATCCTATCTCCTATAGATACACTTCCATCCGCGGGAAAGGTACGCACATAGAGAAACACACACACACACTTAAGGTTCTTAAACCATTTTTAGTTTGCAATTGAATATCCGAACAGACTTGATCATTGGAGTAGAATCAAGGGATAGAGTCCCGTATGTTGTAAATTCGACAGGTGTAATCTTTGGACTCCGCTATTTCAGGTGAAAGTCACCTGTTCAAGTTGACTTAGTTCAATTAGATAGAAATCACATCTTCAATTGGTGCCGTCCGTGGGAAGTGATAAGACTCTCCGATATGAAATTCATGCTCTCTAGAAGTATGAGAGCTCCCTCTACTAGAGCTAAATCAAGCTCTATGGCCCAGCGAGATGGCAGTTAAGAGAACCAAGAACATCAGTGAACCTTTCAACTGACAAACGAAGAAACCATCTCAAGGATGGCTGAGTTTGTGACAGAAAATCCTGCTATCTTTGAAGAACTGGGAAACTTCTTCAAGAGACAAGAAAAGGACAAGGCCGAGTTTTCTAAACGCAAACTGGTCTAATCTCTTGAAATTTTTCTCAGAAGATGAGTCAGATGATAGACATGCAAGAGCCTTTCAAGCGGGCCTCCTCCAGGTCTACCTCCAAGATTGCCTCTATTTTGAGGGTATTCACTCAAGATTTTCTTGGAAGACGTCCTAATGATGTGCCTAGGAGTCCGGAGGGATTGACCACGGATTATATGAGGGCGCCACCTTTTATCGATGACATTAATGGGAGATGGTTCCCCCTAATTTTAAACTTTTGATTTTGCAGTCCTATGATGGGTGAGATGGCCCAGAGGATTATCTCCATACTTTTATCTATATTTTCAAGTTATACTGTGTGCCTGATTCCATTATTTGTCCAGCCTTTCCCGTTTTCTTGCAAGGAACTGTTCGAAAATATTTGTGGAATTTGGAGCCTAGGAGCGTCTTTTTTTTGGACGATCTCGTGGATAAATTTATCCACCGATTCTTCTCATCTACGTCGACGACGAAAATCTTGGCCTACTTGACGAATATACAACAAATTCATGGAGAATCTCTGCGCTAATCCGTCAAAATGTTTCGTGATTAAAAAATATACAGATACCTGAGTTGAATGAACAAGTCATCATCGCAGCCTTTACAAATGGATTAGTGACAGGGATGTTTAGCACCGAAGTACATCGGGAGTATCCCCGAATATTTCGGGAGTTATAGCAAATGGTAGATAAGGACATCCAAATTGAAGATGTTAATAGCACGAAAAGGAAAGTTCAGGCAATTCGGACTAACCAAGACCCTAGGAAAAGAAAGTATCAAGGTCGTGGCGAATCGGAACCAGACGGTTGAGAAACACAGAGTTCATCTCCGATTCAGAATTAACCCCGCCGTAATACAAAACGATCACCCATCGTTACTGTGATGGAACAACATCACCTTGATTGATCTCCGTCAAAGATGATCGAAAAAAGAGATAAGATAAATACTAACCTTTACTGTGCATACCACCGGAACATCGATCATGAGACTGAAAACTGCAATGACATAAAGAAAGAAATAAAAAATCTGATCAAATAAGGACACTTGAGCCAATTCGTCCGAGAAGACAAAGTGTATGACTGTCACCGACTGATATAGCCGAGTTAAGCAATGATGTATATGCAATTCGAGAATATTATCTCGCTACCTTACAGGCTGCAGCCGCCTCAAGTACCGAGCTGAGAAGCGACGAGAAGCGACCAAGTATTTTGTCTATAAATTCTATAGATTCTCACCAAATCGAAAAGTCTGGAAGACTTGAGACCGGGGATGAGCTTGAGGAAGTTGTTCAAGATTCACAAAGACAGAACCAAGTTGTCTGCGTCGGCACGAGTTTATCCTCCATTCTCCGAAGTGAGATGATCAATTGCTTCAGGAAACGTCGAAACGTTTTCGCCTTAACCAGAGACCATTCTCGAACTAGTTTAAAACAACCACTGCTGAACCAACAACAAAAGGCCATTCATCTTCGTCTCCTTTATTTTCAAAATTCAAAATCGTGGCATCCTATAACCTAATATCCGATCATCCTCCCTCTTTCCCACAATCACATGATGAAGAAGAATGTTTCAAAGAATCTGAAGTTGAAAAACACAAACAAAAAACTCATCATGTTAAATCCCAATTTTAAGTCAACATAATGTTCAATGTTCAAAAACCAACCGTCCCTCCACCTTAATACTCTTCAGATGTTGGAGAAGAAGAAAAAGATGATGAAGAGAAAAGAGAAGAGGACGGTGAATCAGAAAACTGCCCACATTCTCTTTTTGCATCATTCTCCACAATCGAGCATAATAATAGTCCTGCCAAACCCACTTTCAAATACTCAAAATCTAGCTGAAAGCGCCCCTCAGCCGACAAAGATGACGAAAAAAGATTTGGAAAGTAAAAAGGAGGCTAAATTTATTGCTGATGAATCGAAGAAAGATAAACCTTCTTTAGTTTCAGCGCTACTACAGGCATGGATTGGAGTGATTAGCAGGTGATTAAACTTCTCTAGTGCATGATCGAGTTTAAGGCTATGAAACGGGTTGATGCTGATGCTGATCCGGCTTTTTTCATGAGTTTGTCGAATGGGTGTTTCAATTTAGATATTCCAAAAGTCAGGTATATGAGAAGGTGATACGTTTGAAGATAAAACATTGCAATAATTTGAAGAAATTTGACAAAGTTGGGAAGGACACTGGTATTTTCAAGGCTGAGTTTCAAACATTGAACCTTTCAAGACATATTTCAAGTGGTAGAGCGGGTACTGGTGATTTTGAGTCGAAATATCAACTTTTAAGCCGGTTATTTGAAATAGATTTCAGTGTCATAATGAAATTTGCAGGTAAAACTGCTAATGAATTTAACTTCTTGAAAGAGAACATGTATTTTATTGTTGATGACATATCAAAGGAGTTAGAGCGAAAGTGGAAGACATTGCATGCGGTGCTCTTCTTTAAGAGTTTGGAATTAATGAAAGAGCAAATTGGTCTGGTGTTAGAAGCCAGGATGAGAAAGAAGTAAATACCAATTAGTGGTTGGTTGGTGTTGGGAATATGTTGTTCTTCAGAAGTTAATTTGACTTAGAGGATTTTCAAATCTATGGATGGGATAAAAGATGTTTCTGTTGTTGTCCCAACGAAAACAGTTATTGTTCTTCATGATAACGTTCTCACTTCTCAACTGCAAATAAGTAATTTTCTTGAAAGATTGATTCTTTTGCTGGTCCTTTGCATTTTATTTTTATTTTTGTTTGCTCAGGGACTAATTATTTTGAGAATGCAAATAACTTGTTATTCTGTTTTTGTTGGATAGTCGAAGTACTGAACAAATCAATATTGGAAGCAAGTTAAGGGTGGTCATCTCGGCCCTCATCGATTTAGTGATTGGCCGAGGAGGCCTTCTCAAGGCGTATTCCACCTCGGCTTGTTGCCTCGCCTATGAGATTGAGATCAGTCTTCCAATGGTGATTGTCATTTTAGTTCGGCCACCTATCTCCGCCCTCTGGCACCTAATATCCTGCTGGAAAATCTGATATCTGTATATGAAATGATATGACGTTGACGTGATAGAATGATTTAACCACTACTATGTCCTGTCCATTAAGTCTGACACTATCCTTGTCAGTGTCAGATCTATAGAAAATGAGAGTCATCATTATTCCCACGATCTTGTCTCCAATAAATATACTTCCATCCATAGGAAAGATATGCACATAGAGAAACACACACACACACACTTGAGGTTCTTAAATCATTTTTAGTTTACTATTGAATACCTGAACAGACTTGATCATTGGAGTAGGATCGGGGGACAGAGTCCCGTATGTTGTAAATTTGACAGGTGTAATCCTTGGACTCCGATATTTCAGTCGAAAGTCACCTCTTCAAGTTGACTTAGTTCAACTAGATGAAAATCACATTTTCAACTGGCGCCGTCTGTGGGAAGCGATAAGACTCTCCGATATGAAATTCACGCTCTCTAAGAGTAAGAGAGTTCCCCCTACTGGGACTGAACCAAGCTCTGCGGCCAGCGAGAGGGCAGTCAAGAGAACCAAGAACATCAGCGAACTTTTCAACCGACAAACGAAGAAACCATCGCAAGGATGGCTGAGTTTGTGACTGAAAATCCAGCTATCTTTGAAGAACTAGGAAGCTTCTTCAAGAGACAAGGAAATGACAAGGCCGAGTTTTCTAAACATAAACTGATCTAATCTTCTGAAATTTTCCTTAGAAGATGAGTCAGACGATAGGCATGCGAGAGCCTTTCAAGCATGCCTCCTCCAAGTCTACCTTCAAAATTGCCTCTATCTTAAGGGTATTCACTCAAGATCTTCTCGGAAGACATCCTAATGAGATGCCTAGGAGTCCGGAGGGACTGGCCACGGATTATATGAGGGCACCACCTTTTATCGATGACATTAATAGGGAGATGGTTCCCCCCAGTTTTAAACTTTCGATTTTGCAGTCCTATGATGGGTGAGATGACCCAGAGGATTATCTCCATACTTTTATTTTCATTTTCAAGTTATACTGTGTACTTGATTCCATTATCTGTCCAGTCTTCCCCGTCTTCTTACAAGGAACTGCCCCAAAATGGTTGTGGAATTTGGAACCTGGGAGCGTTTTTTCTTTGGACAATTGTGGATAAATTTACCCACCGATTCATCTCATCTACGTCGACGAGGAAAATCTTGACCTACTTGATGAATATACAGCAAGTCCGCCAAGAATCTCTGCGCTAATCCGTGAAAACGTTTCGTGATTAAAAAACATACAGATACCTGATGTGAATGAACAAGCCACCATCCTAGCCTTGACAAACGAATTAGTGGCGGGGGTATTTAACACCGAAGTACATCGGGAGTATCCCCGAACACTTCGGGAGCTATGGCAAATGGTAGATAAGGGCATCCAAATTCAGGATGTTAATCGCAAGAAAAGGGAAGCTCAGGCAATTCGGACTAGCCAAGACCCTAGGAAAAGAAATGATCAAGGCCGAGGCAAATCAGAACCAGATGGTTGGGAAACACAGAGTTTCTCCTATGACCGCCGAAGCGCCTTTGACAGGATTGCCAAGGAAAAATAATTCATTCTCGATTTTGAATTAACCCTCTCTTAATACAAACTGATCACGCATCCTTACTATAATGGATCAACATCACCTTGATCGATCTTCGTCAAAGATGAACGAAAAAAGAGAGAAGAGAAATGCTAACCTCTACTGTACATATCACCGAAACATCGGCCATGAAATCGAAAACTGCAACCACTTAAAGAAAGAAATAAAAAATCTGATCAACTTAGGACACTTGAGGCAATTCGTCCGAGATGACCGAGGGTATGACTGTCGGGATAATAGCTGGAATCAATAGCGGGAGAATATGCAAAAACAAAGAAACAATAGCCTGGCTCTCTGGGACCCTATGGAGCCAAAAAGGCCTCCTCGAGATGGATCCCCTGATTACGGGCCCAATATAGTAAGGATCATTAATAGCATTATTGGTGGTCTGATAGGAAGCGATAGTCAAAACTTCCACAAGAAGACATATTGGCAAGTTAATCCATATCATACAAAGGTGAGTTTTCGTCTCACAGAGGTCATCACATATGGCCCGAACAATCCCGTACCGACTACATCCAGCAACTATGAAACCCTGGTAATTGAGATCCTCATTAACAGTTTATCATAAAGAATGTGTATGTCGACCCAAAAAACTTGGTGGACGTCTTGTATTACTGGACTCTCAAAAATTTGAAATTGATAGGCAACCAACTTGCCCCAATACAGACCCCTTAGTAAGATTCAAGGGACACGTAGTCTACCCGAAAGAATGATTATGTTGATAACTGTCGAACGCCACCCGCACTGCCAAATTGTCCCCGTCATCTTTACTATTGTTAACGTCGACTCTTCCTACAATTTGCTAATTGATCGACCAACGTTAAATATTTTGCGGGTTGTGTACTCAACTTACCATCTAAATTTTAGGTTTTCAACACCGACTGGTATAGCCGAGTTAAGCAATGATGTATATGCAATTCGAAAATATTATCTCGCTACCTTATAGGCTGTAGCCGCCTCAAATGCCGATCAGAGAAGCGAGAGGAAACGACCAAGTATTTTGTCTATAAATTTCATAGATTCTCACCAGACCGAAAAGTCTAGAAAACTTGAAATCGGGGATGAGGTTGAGGAAGTTGTTCAAGATTCGCAAAGGCAGAACCAAGTTCTCCGCGTCGGCATAAGTTTATCCCCCACTCTCCGGAGTGAGATGATCAATCTCTTCAGGAAATGCCGAAACGTCTTCATCTTAACTAAAGACCATTCTCAAACTAGTTTAAAATAACCACTGCTGAACCAACAACAAAAGGCCATTCATCTTCGTCTCCCCTATTTTCAAAATTCAAATCCTATAACCTAGTATACGATCATCCTCCCCCTTTCCCACAATCACATGATGAAGAAGAATGTTTCAAAGAATTTGAAGTTGGAAAATACAAACAAAAAACTCCTCATGTTAAACCGCAATTCCAAGTCAACATAATATTCAATGTTCAAAAACCAACCGTCCTTCCACCTGAATGCTCTTTAGATGCTGGAGAAGAAGAAAAAGATGATGAAGAAAAAGGAGAAGAGGACGACGACCCACATTCTCTTTTTGCATCATTCTCCACAATCGAGCATAATAATAGTCCTGCCAAACCCATTTTCAAACACTTAAAATCCAGCTGAAAACGCCCATCAGCTGACAAAGATGATGAAAAAAGATTTGGAAAAGTAAAAAGGATGCCAAATTTATTGCTGATGAATCGAAGAAAGATAAACCTTCTTCAGTTTCAGCACTACTACAGACATGGTTTGGAGTGATGAGCAGGTGATTAAACTTCTCTAATGTATGATTGAGTTTAAGGCTAAGAAACTGGTTGATACTGATGCTGATTCGGCTTTTTTCATGAGTTTGTCAAACGGGAGTTTCAATTTAGATATTCCAAAAGTCAGGTATATGAGAAGGTGATACGTTTGAAGATGAAATATTGCAATAATTTGTAAAAATTTGAGAAAGTTGGAAAGGACACTGGTATTTTCAAGGCTGAGTTTCAAACATTGAACCTTTCAAGACAGATTTCAAGTGGTAGAGTTGGTGCAGGTGATTTTGAATCGAAGTATCAACTTTTAAGCCAGTCATTTGAAGTAGATTCCAGTGACATAATGAAATTTGCAGGTAAAACTGCTGATGAACTTAACTTTTTGAAAGAGAACATGCATTTGATTGCTGATAACATGCCAAAGGAGTTGCAGCGAAAATGGAAGACATTGCATGCGATATTTTTCTTTAAGAATTTGGAATTGATGAAAGAGTAAATTGGTCTGGTGTTGAAAGCCACGATGAGAAAGAAGTAAATATTAATTAGTGGCTGGTTGGTGTTTGAAATATGTTGTTCTTCAGAAGTTAATTTGACTGAAAGGATTCTCAAATCTGTGGATGGGGTAAAAGATATTTCTGTTGTTGTCCCAACGAAAATAGTTATTGCCCTCCATGATAACGTCCTCACTTCTCGATTGCAAATAGGTAATTTTTTTGAAAGGTTGATTCTTTTGCTGGTATTTTGCATTTTACTTTTATTTTTGTTTGCTCAAGAACGGACCATTTTGGGAATGCAAACAACTTGTTATTCTGTTTTTGTTGGGTAGTCGAAATACTGAACAATGCAAGACTGGAAGCAAGTTGAGAGCGGTCATCTCAGGCCTCATCGGTTTAGTGATTGGCCGAGGAGACCTTCTCAGGACCTATTCCACCTCGGCTCGTTGTCTCCTCTATGGGGCTGAGATCAGTCTTCCAATGGTGGTTGTCATCTTAGCTCGGTCACCTATCTCCACCCTCTGGCACCTAACATCCAGCTGGAAAAAGTGACCTCTGCATATGGAATGACACGGCGTTAACGTGATAGAATGATATAACCACTACTATGTCATGTCCATTAAGCTTGACACTATCCTTGTCAGTGTCAGATCCATGAAAAATGGGACTTATCATTCTTTCCACGATCCTGTCTCCTATAAATATCCTTTCATCCGTGGGAAAGGTACGCACATAGAGAAATACACACACACTTGAGGTTTTTAAACTATTTTTAGTTTGTGATTGAATACCCGAACAGACCTGATCATTGGAATAGGATTGGGGGATAGAGTCACGTATGTTATAAATTTGACAGGTGTATTCCTTGGACTCCGGTATTTCAGCCAAAAGTCACCTCTTCAAGTTGACTTGGTTCAACTAGATGGAAATCACATTTTCAATTGGCGCTGTCTGTGGGAAGTGATAAGACTCTCCGATATGAAATCCACACGCTCTAGGAGAAAAAGAGTTCCCCTTACTGGGGCTGAGCCAAGCTCTGCGGCCCAGCGAGAGGGCAGTCAAGTGAACCAAGAACATCAGTGAACTTTTCAATTGACAAACGAAGAAACCATCGCAAGGATGGCTGAGTTTGTGACTGAAAATCCTGGTATCTTTGAAGAATTTGGAAGCTTCTTCAAAAGGCAAGGAAAGGGCAAGACCGAGTTTTCTAAACAGAAACTGGTCAAATCTCTTGAAATTTTTCTTAGAAGAAGAGTCAGATGATAGGCATGCGAAAGCCGTTCAAGTGTGCCTCCTCCAGATCTACCTCCAAGATTGCCTCTATCTCGAGGGCATTCACTCAAGATTTTCTCGGAAGACGTCCTAATGAGATGACTAGGCGCCACGGATTATATGAGGGCGCCACTTTTACCGATGACATTAATGGGGAGATGGTACCCCCAACTTTAAACTTTCGATTTTGCAGTCCTATGATTGGCGAGGTGATCCAAAGGATCATCTTCATGCTTTTATATCCGTTTTCAAGTTATCTGTCCAGCCTTCCCCGTCTTCTTACAAGGAACTGCCTGAAAATGATTGTAGAATTTGAAACCAAGGAGCATTTTTTCTTTGGACGATCTCGTGGATAATTTTATCCACCGGTTCATCTCATCTAGGCCGACGACGAAAATCTTGGCCTGCTTGATGAATATACAGTAAGTCCGGAGAAAATCTCTGCGCTATTACATGAAAAAGTTTCATGATGAAAACGTACAAATACCTGACCCGATTGAACACACCATTGTCGCCTTTACAAACGGATTAGTGGCGGAAGTGTTTAGCACCGAAATACATAGAGAGTATCCCCGAACATTTCGGGAGCTATGGCAAATGGTAGATAAGGGCATCTAAAGTGAGAATGTTAGTCGCACGAAAATGAAAGTTTAGGTGATTCGGACTAGCCAAGACCCTAGGAAAAGAAAGGATCAAAATCGAGGCGAATCAGAACCAGACGGTTGAGAAACATAGAGTTTCTCCTATGACCGCCGAAACGCCTTTAACAGGATTGCCAAGGAAAAATAATTCATTCTCGATTCTGAATTAACCCTCCCTTAATACAAACCAATCATGCATCCTTACTATGATAGATCAACATCACCTTGATCGATCTCCGTCAAAGATGAACGAAAAAAGAGAGAAGAGGAATGCTAACCTCTACTGTGCATATCACCGAAACATCGGTCATGGGACCGAAAACTGCAACCACTTAAAGAAAGAAATAAAAAATCTGATCAATTAAGGACACTTGAGACAATTCGTCCGAGGTGACAAAGGGTATGACTGTCGGGATAATCGCTGGAATCAATAGTGGGAGAATAGGTGAGAACAAAGAAATAATAATCGGGCTCTCCGGGACCCTAGAGAGCCGGGAAGGCCTCCCCGAGATGGATCCCTGATTACTGGCCCAATATAGCAAGGATCATTAATAGCATTGTTTGTGGTCTGACGGAAGGCGATAGTCAAAACTTTCGATAGAGGACATATCGGCAAGTTAATCCAGATCATACGAATGCGAGTTTTCGTCTCATAGAGGTCATCACATGTGGCCCGAACGATCCCGTTCCGACTGTATCCAACAACCATGAAGCCCTGATGATTGAGAATGTGTATAATAAAGAATGTGTATGTCGATCTAAGAAGCTTAGTAGACGTCTTGTATTACTGGACTCTCGAAAATTTGAAATTGACTGGCGACCAATTTGCCCCAATGCAGATTCTTTTAGTAAGATTCAAGGGACACGTAATCTACCCCAAAGGGATGATTACGTTGATGACTGCAGAACGCCATCCGCACCGCCGAATTGTCCCCGTCAACTTCACTATTATTAAAGTCGACTCTCCCTACAATTTGCTGATAGATTGACCAACGTTAAATGCTTTACGGATTGTATACTCAACCTATCATCTAAGTTTCAAGTTTTCAAATTTGGCTGATATAGTCGAGATAAGCAATGATATGTATGCAACTCGAGAATATTATCTCGCTACCTTACAAGCTGCAGCCGCTTCAAGTGCCCTGCTAAGAATCGAGGAAAAGCGACCAAATATTTGAGACTGGGGATAAGGTTGAGGAAGTTGTTCAAGATTCGCAGAGGCCGAATCAATCTCTTCAGGAAACACCAAAGTGAGATGATCAATCTCTTCAGGAAACACCAAAACGTCTTCACCTTAATCAGAGACCATTCTCAAACTAGTTTAAAACAACCACTGCTAAACCAACAACAAAAGGCCATTCATCTACCTCTCCCTTATTTTCAAAATTCAAAACCATGGCATCCTATAATCTAATATCCGATCATCCTCCTCCTTCCCCACAATCACATGATGAAGAAGAATGTTTCAAAGAATCTGAAGTTGGAAAACACAAACAAAAAACTCCTCATGTTAAACCGCAATTCCAAGTCAACAAAATGTTCAATGTTCAAAAACCAACCGTCCCTCCACCTGAATACTCTTCAAATGCGGAGAAGAAGAAAAAGAGGATGAAGAGAAAGGAGAAGAGGACGACGAATCAGAAAACTGCCCACATTCTCCTTTTGCATCATTCTCCATAATCGAGCATAATAATAGTCCTGCCAAACCCACTTTCAAACACTCAAAATCCCCCCTCAACCGACAAAGATGATGAAAAAGGTTTGGAAAGTAAAAAGGAAACTAAATTTATTGTTGATGAATCGAAAAAAGATAAACCTTCTTCAATTTCAGCCGCTACTATAGGCATGGTTTGTAGTGATGAGCAGGTGATTAAACTTCTCTAGTACATGATCGAGTTTAAGGCTAAGAAACAGGTTGATGCTGATGCTAATCCGGCTTTTTTTATGAATTTGTCGAACGGGTGTTTCAATTTAGATATTCCAAAAGTCGGGTATATGAGAAGGTGAGGCGTTTGAAGATGAAATATTGCAATAATTTGAAGAAATTTGAGAAAGTTGGGAAGGACACTAGTATTTCCAAGACTGAACTTCAAACATTGAACCTTTCAAGACAGATTTCAGGTGGTAGAGTTGGTGCTGGTGATTTTGAGTCGAAGTATCCACTTTTAAGCAATTCGTTTGAAGTAGATTCTAGTGACATAATGAAATTTGCAAGTAAAACTGCTGATGAACTTAATTTCTTGAAAGAGAACATGCATTTGATTGCTGACGACTATGTCGGAGATCTTGACAGAAGGAGATTACTTTCAAGTTATGTATTATACATTGGTGGTTGTGCAGTTAATTGAAAAGTTACTTTACAACCTATTGTAGTTTTATCTACTACAGAGGTAGAATATATGGCCATGACCGAGGCAATCAAAGAAGTCTTGTGGTTGAAGGGTTTAATTGGCGAATTTAGTTTGTATCAAGGTGTTACTATTATTTACTATGATAATCAAAGTGCCATTTATTTGACTAAAGACCAAATGTATCATGAGAGGATGAAATATATTAATGTGAAATTTCATTTAATTCGAGATACTATTGTTGATGGAAAAGTACTTGTTCAGAAAATCAGTACCAAGGAGAATCCTACTGACATGTTCATGAAACCTCTTCCAGTTTACAAGTTCAAGCAATGCTTGGACTTGGTTGGTGTTCGTTGTTAATGATTTAGGTCCATTGCGGTTTATGTGGATAAGGTGGAGCAAATTTGCTATTGTCGATGTTGGAAACACGCCAAGGTGGAGATTTGTTAAAGTGACTTTGTCCACATCGCCTTTTGTATAAGGGAACCTTTCCCTTAGTCTATGATGGGATTAAGTGCACAAAATCAAGAGAGTTTTAGTGGGCTATTTGAGACTTAGGGCCATTAAATCTTTTGTTTAGTAAAATATTTTTGGATTCTCTTGTGTTTTAAATGTTTGGTGTTTTGGGTCTAAAAACACTTTCTTTAGGCATTTTTGTACTCACTTCTTCATAGTAAAATATTGCTCCTCCTCCGCCTGTGGACGTAGGTCAATTTGACTGAACCACATAAATTCCTGTGTTCCTGTTTTATTTATTTTTGCTTTGTTATTTGTCTATTTTGGGATTGTCAAAAATCCTTTCATCAATTTTTTGGGACCAGACCAAATAAAAGTTCTAGTGTAAAATCCTCAAATTTTGAAGGTATTGCTAGTCACGTCTATTTATCTTGAACCCCCAAGATCTGTTGAAAGTCCACTTCAAAATCTTGGGTTTGTTTGACTCATATAAGTCATGACAAACACATCCATATAGTTGATGAATTTGTAGTTTGCAATTAAGATTAATGGAATAGTTCTAATGCTAAGCACATCAACTTAACTTACAACCTTTGCGTGCATTATGATTAGAGGTGTCAAAATAGATGATTTGGATGGGTTTGGATTGGTTAAAATGGGTAATGGGTATAAGTGAGTCAACCCATTTATATCCATTTAATTAGATGGATATAAATGGGTAAGTCAAAAAACGAATTGGGTAACCCAATTACCCATTTATAACCCATTTATTTTAATTTTTTGTAAACTCATTTAAATTTATTTTTGCAAACTAAGTTATGAATTTATACCACCCTTTCCACTCATCATTAGTTTTAAATATTTACTTATAATGTTCAATAAATCTAATTATCAATTTTTTCCATCAGTACTCTATGTTGTAAAATTACATGTTATTTAACAATTGAATAATAAGAATATAAAAATTTGAACTAAGTACTATAAAAGTTAACATAAAATCTTAATTCAAAATTTTTGAACCCCTAACTTTTTTTTCGAGTGTAAATTTTACAAAGGTAGAAAAAGAGGGTGAAACTTGTCATAAATTGGTAATGCTGAAAAATGAACAGGTTAACAAACTAAGAGAAAATAAAATGATAAGATAAAATCAACAAATAATAATGAAACAAAAGTAGTTAACATTATGACAAAATGAAAAATCTAAAAAAAATGGGTGGAGAAAGAGAGGAGACATGAGGGAAGACAATTCTAAATGAGTCAATTGGCTTTGATGGGTTATCCCCCATATGTAAAAATTTAAGATACTCATACTCATCTATTCATAGACGGGTATGGGTAAATTTAACTAAATGGATTTGTTTGCCACCTATAATTATGATCACAATCATCACTAAAAACCAAAACTTGTTTATAATTACATTTTTTTAATTATAAGATTTTACGTTTGCATATTGGTTAGTCCAAATGGATTTCAATAAATCAAAGATTGTGAGGATTTTCTTTGGATCATTATAACTGTAGGATTACTTTGTTTTTTGAATTTAGATGGTGCTTAAATGAAGGATGGTTAAATTATTAACAAAATTAGAACAATCGAATTAATTTCCATAAGTATTTGTAAACAAGATTAATTTCTTCCACATATACCACTTTTTATTTTGTGCTCTAAGTGAAGCAAATGAAAAAGCCCATACATAAAGACACACGTTACATGTGGAACACTTATTTCTCATGCTTAAACTCAAAACAAATTAACAAACATAAGAGGGAAGTTCATGTTAATGACATGCAAGTCTATATAAATCTTTGATACACATAATTTGTGCACTTAATTATTTATAGTTATATCAAAAAATTATGGCATTCCAAATATCTAACTACCGTATTAATCTTTAGAAACTTTTGAATGTAAATTTTGTATAATGTGATAATATTGATTAATTATTATAATGCATAATAGCATTTTTTTTGGCCAAATCAATTAAGTCTCAAATTGCATGAGGCTCCAACTATACATAAAATATTTGTTCATTACCATGCAATGGCTTATTATTTTTCTTTCATCAAAACGATATTTGATTTTTTTTTTCAACACATGAGTATTCCATTTTTCCAGACTAATCTCCTTGCACCTGTACACCCCGTCCTCCAAGGATATAAAACCAGTAGAGAGGTGATTCGAACACACGATCTCGAGACCTAACTAGATTACCCCGAAACCATCCGAGCCAACCCCATGGGGCATCAAAACGATATTTGATTATATTGATGTCAAAAGCTATACAATTGCAAGTAATGGCTAGAGATGGCTTCCCTCGTCTAATGTAGTACCTTGTCAAGTGTACTTGACCATGCAGTGGCTTATGATACTTCTCCGAAATAGTTGTATCAGTAATTGGATGCATTTTGCAATGCAAAGGGCTGTACTGGTTTTCGAATTGGATTTTTCCCATGTGGTCCCCCCGACCTGGATCAATTTTTATTGACATTCATGGTGAAGCCTACAAGGGATCATTGTCGTTTTTCGTCTTTAACATCCTTGACATATTGTGCCGTTTTATACAGATCATACAGGAAATGATTCAGTAGCTATTGTCAAATTCTCCACATCTTGAACATCGCGAAGAATCTGAGTATTGTTAGTCCATGTCAAGTCCTCGATTGTACCTTCTTGCCATCCTCTGGAGATTCTGACAATTTCTGCTGCAAATCTTCTTTTTTTTTTTTTTTGGGAATGTGTTTGAACCTCCTACAAATTCGCTTGTTGAATATCAGAATACTCCTTCGCTGTTGGAGCTTACACTGGATGGGGAATTGTGTTCAGATTTTCTTCTTCATGCTTCCAAGGATTTAAAGTGTAGCAACCAATTGGAGAAACTTGTCTTGCGTGTGCCTTATAAGGTAATGACCTTTTTGCTCATTTCATTGATTACTTGTTATGATAATTTCAACTGCAGTTGTACACTGACTTGTTGCAAACTTTTGATTAGATTAGTTTTCTTTCGAGGAGACATATTTGCCCGCCCGTTGAAATTGGACTCCTCCAACTCCAACATCTCAAACATCTGGAATTGGTAATGGTCATAGCAGAGGATACGAGCCTTCTCGACTTTGTAAAGTTAACCAAGGAGTCCCCATTGTTGTCTCAATGTGTAGTTCAGATACTGCATTTTTTTCATTATCTGCAAGCCATATACAAAATATGAGCTATTGGTTAGATGTATGTGTTTCTTTCCTATTACCTAGATTCGTAAATATAGTTTGTTATCCCGTATTTGGGAAGCAGTTCTTAGTAGGGAAGATTTTCTTATTTCAACAAGACTGCTATTCCTTAAAAAACACCTGAATGAGAACAATGCTCTATTCCTCACTTCATCGTTTGTACTAGATGTGTCAACTACAACCTAATTATGTTGATCCGCACAAACTCGTCTATTAATAGATGGAGTTGGGTATGTAATGAACTTTGAATAGAGATCTAAATGAGTACCCAATTAGACCCATTTAATTGGTAGGTAGGGGGTTAACTCGGTTCACCTATTGATACTCATTTATAAATAATTATATATTTAAACACAAATTTTAGTGGATGTTAAACATATAAATTTAAATTTCCTTCCAATCTAACAAAAATAAAATATTGTTATTTCTTATTAAACAACATGCAAAAAAAAAATTTTAAAATAAGTAGAATTTCAAGTGAGTCATAAATAGATAATTGAGTATATCCATACTTATTTCTTAAATGGGTATAAATAAGTTGACTCATTTTGATCTATTTATTAAATAGGTATTAATGGGTTGATCGAATTATGACTCATCCAAATCCATTCAAGTCACCCATTTAATTGGATGTAATATGTTATATTACTTTTTGTTTTACTTGTTCTATAATAGTATTTGTCTATTTATGTGAATTATGATATTTTTAATTCAAAAATGAATGAGGATTGATATCAAAATTCTTCAAGTGTAATAATTGTTTTATTCTAATATATAGATTTCTAAGTTAAATTTTTGCATTTATTAGGAATATAATTAGCAACATAAAATGTAAATTACATGAAGTCAAACAATTATAATATATTTTAACATGCTCTTAGGTATTATAATATACCTTCATTAATATTAACATGCTCCATATTTTACATATAATATTTTAATTTTTAAATAATTTTTATTTATGACATCATCCGATTCAACTCCGATCGAACTCGATCGAACCTATTGACCCTTGACCCCTGAACTTGAACGAGTCGATACCAAGTCCGAGTCTGAAAACATAGCCATTTAGCCAACTTGATACCTTATTTTATGACTCTGTTCTCATCTCTCTCCTCTGCTCTTCTCATTTCTTTAGTTCCAATCTCCTTCACCACTTCAACACTGCCAATTTGCTCCTGTCGTGCCCCTTCTTTTGAGAAAAATAATCTAAGTGTTGAAAAATGAATTTTAATTAAAAAATGAGTTTTTGATTTTTCTTATCATTTTATTTAAAAAATGAGTTTCTATTAAAAGATGATTAAAAGTTGGGTTTTTTATTTTAGAAAATAAAAAAGAAAAAAGGCCTAAATGGGGACTTGAAAAGTGCGACGATTTGGCCCAAAACAATAGTCTAAAAAGGATTTTTTAAGA
The DNA here is from genome assembly GCF_003713205.1 of Coffea eugenioides. Lineage (NCBI taxonomy): Eukaryota > Viridiplantae > Streptophyta > Magnoliopsida > Gentianales > Rubiaceae > Coffea > Coffea eugenioides. The sequence continues at coordinate 47,739,009 of NC_040040.1, forward strand.
AAAAATAGAAATCGCCACTTGGTATCGAATTTGGATGTACTAAGCCACCTAAAAATATATTTTTAATAAAAAATAAATAAAATCCTTTTTAGACTACTCCAGGTCTTTGAAAACAGGAGAAAAGAAAGGGAAGACAAAGATTTGATCTAAGGCACCCTTTCAACCTAACCAAAATTAGTTGCGAGATTTAGTCAAAAAATTTTCCTAATCTAACCTATAGACTTATCATATTTGGATGTTTCTATATGGATGCAAATCTAGACCTAACGAGTATCGAGAGGCTAGAAATATCTCTTCGAAATTTAATTGGTGTCAATCGCATTAATTGCGATGCCCAAAATGCTTCTTAGAAGAGGTCACGAATATGTAAAAGATGAGACTCGAAGAAAAGAAAAATTATAATATATGAATAGACGTGACCTAAAAGAAAGGAATGCAACATAATATGTACGGGAGACTAAGATTCGTGACTCAATTTTTCTTTTTTATAGAGGGGATATGAGCATGCTAAGGTTAAGTTGCTATAATCGTTCATTTCCCATATTAAAAAGGGTGACTTAACTAATCTAGTCAAGCAAATGAACTAACTTATTTCTAATTTTCTAAAGAAATGCAAGTCTAAATGTTATGTTTCTCGCACATAGGGGTAAGTGATATAATTTATAGGGAAAATATCATGCAAAATGAGTAAAGATCCTAAAAATGGAAAATATGCATGCAATGTGATGAATGTCACACAAACATGTAATTCTAGCACGAAACGATCTAAAAGATCTAACATTGGACTAACCCATATCTATAAGTTCTCACTAGCGTTGGACTAGTGAGAAATCGGGAAAAAAGGGCCACAACTAGTGTTGAACTAGTGTGGTGACGCCATGCATTTATTATAACATAATAAATCATATAGACATAATTAAAACAAGTAAACATATAAACACGTAGAGCACATAGCACGTAAGCATAATATCTAGATGCAAATCTCCTACGAAAGCGAGTAAAACATGTAAGCACATAAGCATGCAAACACACAGGCAAATAAACACACATGAGAACCTAACTATTACATTTGGGGGCCCTAACTACAATCTAAAGAGGAAAGTTAAAAAATAATAACCTAACTATTATATTTATCTAACTAATTACATTTTTGACAAAATTAAAACCTATCTATTACATAGTCTAACTAAATACATGTCTTGAGCACCTATCTATTACAAGTTGACATTTAAATGCCTCTCAAATAATCATCAAAATTAAATATATAAAACTTGAAACAAATAAACGAAGAAAAACACTAAAAAACAAGCAATTACACATAAAAACACATAGGAACACATAAAAGGATTTAAAATAATAAAAGAAGATACCTCTCTTAAAATAGTAGTTAATTGGGGTTGGATTTACCCTATTTATGCTCTAAAATCAACAAAATGGTCAAGGTACCAATTTAATTAACAAATAAAAAGAAAAACAGGTAAAGAAATGAAAATAATCATAAAATCTATCAATTAAAGCATTTAAATGAAGTATAATTAACAATTAAAGAAGACAAACAACTTATATTTAAGAAATTAAAGCTATTAGGGATGTAATTGCAAAAATTAAGAAAGTTTTGGGGTCAAAATAAATTATTACAAAGTTTAGGGGTCAAAATGGAAGAAAATTAAGTTTAGGGACCAAATTACTATTACATTAGGAACCTAATTGAAAGAAAACTAAAGTTTTTAGGGCCTTAATATAATTATGTAAAAGTCTAGAGATTAATCTGCAAATTATGTTATCAGATCTTGAGAGAAACGGGCCACTAGGCCATTTTATTAATTTCTAGGGCTAAAAGCTTACGGGCTCAACGAAAAGCCTGAAGAACAAAGGTGGGCTGCCCTGCCTTTTACCAAGCAAGAAAACAATCAGAAAGGGTTGGGCTTGATCCCCAAGCCTGGTCTCAAACCCAATCAGAAAAAGAAAATCTTGGCCCTAAATTTTTTTAACCCAAAACATGTTTTATCAACCCATTATAGCCTAGATAGGATTCAACCAAGTAAAACAAACAAAATAAATCAGACAAAAATAGAAAGAAAATAGGTGAAGAACATTCTGGCGGGTCGACCCGTTTGGATGAAACCGGAAATTCGCCGGAATCCATTTTTACCAAATTTTAAAATTGGATCTTCACATATATACGCATTTCATGGCATGTTAGATTTAAATAAACATCAAACAAAGGCCGAAATCAGAAAATCACGAATAAACATGAGATCTAAGTTCTTAAACATGAACATCCATAAATTCATTCAAATATCTTGCATAAATATCGAATCAAACCAAGAAAGGTTGGAAAACTACCTGATGAAGCTTTGGGAACGAATTGGAACGAGAAAAATGCGAATGGACGCGGGTTGGAGAGATTTTCAGCAAAGTTGCAGCGAAGCCAGGTATGACGAGACAGCAATTTTGAGGCCAAATTCGAAGGCTTTAAAATCGTTTTTGCTACCAAATTTCTGAACGAAAGTTTTTTTCCTAACTACGTGGATGGTGTAAAAATTAAAAGTTCCTCGAGAGAAGCTATAATGAGAGAGAAAAGTCCCTTGAAATATGGCTCCAGAACCAGCCTTGTCTGCCAAAATTCTTCAAAAAATTTTTCTTTCTTTTCTCACTTTTTCTCTTCTTTTTTCTCTCTGTTTTCTGCTTTTTTTCCTTTTTCCGCCGCTATCTACCCTCCTACCTCTTTAGGGTTGTGTTTTTATCCCTTTTATAGGTACAAAATCCCCCAAAACCTAGAATTAAGAGTGTAGATGATGGCAGATTTTCTTGGTCACTTTGAGCCTTTAGATTGGCTTGAATTCAGATTCTCTTTGGTGTTTTGGATCAATACCAAGTGGTCCTGTACTAGAGTGATTGAATGGAGGAAAAAATGCAAGAAAAATGCATGGAAATGGCCAAAAAAGACCCTGCGAAATCTAGTACGAAACCATCTCCATGGCTTCTGGTATGAAGCCATGGAGATGACGTGCACGCGCGTGTCAGGCAAATAAATTTTTTTTTTAACAAAACTTGATTTTGATGATTTTTTTCTTCTTTTCTTTTCTTTTCTTTTCGTTTCTTCTTCTTTTTATTTTATTAAATGATTTTTTAAAATTTTTTATTTTGATCTTATTTTTTTCCTTTTCTTTTTTTTCTTTAAGAAGAAGTAATAAACATAAAATGAACTAAAATAATAATAAAAAATAAACTAAAATGAGCAAAAGATAAAATAAGATGATGAAATTTTTTTTTTCGGTGTCTACAGCTCCCACTATTACCAGCTTGACTGACACATGCTCACATTTTGCTCCATACAATGCCACAAATCGGATTTATTATATATTTATTGGTTGTTTGAAAAATTTATTCCAATTGCAACATTGCTACAAAATTTGGATCTTTTTCGTTACATTCTTTTCCTTTTGGTTTTTCAAAGAAGTGTGACTACTTCTCTTGTATTGGGTAAATATGGGTATCAAGGAAATGTAGAGAATCTGTGACAGCCCCACCTTCCCCTAAGGCGAACCAAAGGGTTCGGCGGACCGCCTGCCCAACTCTCGCCAAGACTCACTCACTCACTACAGTTCTCAATTAAATTACAAGGTACATCTCAAAAATAATACATCAAAACCTCCATGAATTACTTATCAAGCGAAGTGAAAACTAGTTCTCAAGCGTGGAACGTACACATACACCCGATTCAATTCCCAACATTCACACAAACCCAACTATTACACAAGATGAATTCCAAATTCAAACTATACAGGAGATAAACCATCCAGTCACACGAAGAACTTAATACAAATGCTTCCCTTGCCTAGAGCCCTGTGGGGTGAAAAATATTTTGGGGTGAGCTACAAGCTTAGCGAGTGACCAGTAAAATCAGTAATCCAACCAGTTTCACAATAATGCATTTAAATGATATCATGAATCAGTGATCAAATGTATGCATGTTGCTCTTGTGAGCCAGTGAAATCATCGTACTTAGAACTCCAAGGCTCAAACAGATCCAGTAAGTCAAATAGTACAAGGGAGCCATCGGTGCTCCAGATAATCAGTGAAGAGACGTTGGTTCTAAGCACAAGATTTCCCAAGTACTCCATGGAGCCAAATCATGTCATGGCACACACACAAACACTTATGATATGCAATTGAGTAAACAGTGTAAGAAACAGTTCATAAGTAACTTTGGAAATAGTTTGGGAATCACTCACCAACCATAGCTCATGAACCACATCCATCATATATCATTGCCTTGCTCAAGTCCAAACCCTAGATCACAATTATCATGTCAAACAAAAGGAATTCTAATAGAATCAAGTTCCTATCACCTTTTGGCATTTTAATCACAATTGAAGCTACACTTATCGAATTGAAACGAATCTTAAGGCGTTACAAAGCTAAGACCGATACCAACATTTCTTATGAAGACCTCCAATGCCAAATCATACATTTCCATGGTCAAAAACCAGAATCTTAGAGAAAAATGGAAACTGTCCGCAAAACAGGGCTTAAGGGCAGTCAAAGGTATTTCGGTCATTTCATAGGATACAGGACTCTAATCGATCTGAAATTTTGCAGGTATCTAGATAACTCATATATCTACAACTTTCATGTTTTGTCCAGAAGCTGGTTCGGTCTAAAACGTGGATAAATTTGCAGTCCAAGGTGAGTCCAGAAACAAGGGAAAACTGAAATTACACTTCTCAACTAACCTTTGTATTTAACCACAATTACACATACGAATCATAAGATATACCACATATCTAATTAGGCTACAATGCCCCTTCAATATGCCCCAATTGAGAACTCCAAAACCAATCACAATTAAGCCCTAATTCGAAACCCTAAAACTGAAATTTTCGCACAAATTCTGAAATTTTCTGCAAATAACCACAACTAACACACAAAAGCTCCATTTCACACCATATCAAGCTATCATTCCATGGCCAACCAACAATTATCATATAAAATCAGAAAATTCACTAATAAATCCAAAATTGGTTAAGCTTTACCCTAAACCATGAAATCATCCACAAAATAGCATATTTAACCTCTACAAACCACTAATTAACCATCAATTGAAGTAGATAAGAAGTTCTTAGCAATATACCTCCAAACCTCAAGAAAATTGGTAGATTAGTGCTTCCTCTTCCAAAACAACTCCACCCTTAGCTTGCTATCACCTTAGATGTGAAGTTAATCGGAGTAGATTTCAAAAATTTAAAGAACCCTCTCAAGCTTTGGTGAAGGAATCAAAGGAAAAGAATGGAGTTTCTCTCTTCATTTTGCTTCTCAAGAAGGTCGGTCAGTTTGGAAATGAAAAGTGGGTTTTTGAACCCCAAATATGGTCAAAAAGTGAAGACTTAACCATTAAGGAAAGCTGTCCACGACAGAATCCGACCGGATAGGAGGCCGGATTCAAGGCAGTTGCTTTTGCAATTTTTTTTCAAACGGCCAAGGCAATCCGGCCAAGTATCCGGCCAAAAACTGGCCGGATATGCGGCCGGATTCTGCAAATCACTGTTCACCAGAATTTTTTTTCCTTTTCTTCTTCTTTCGGGCGTCACAGAATCGGCCAGAAAGAAAAGTTATAGTTGTAAAACACAGAGAAATTAGAAGACTAAAGAAAGATGGATTAAAAAGGAAATGCTCTGGTTAAAACCCGAAGGAGAAAGTGAGAAAGAAAGAGCAAAAAGAAGGCATTTAACATGGAAGCTCTAACGTAGAAGTTTGGTGGCCCCAGTTACAATTTTTACGATCCCGTTTGGCAAGTGAGTTTTTTTTATATTTGTCTACAACTTTACTGTATCTTACTATAGAAGTTGTAGAAAATTTTTTTTGAAGTGTACAAATTTTTGGATATTTTAAAGTATATAATTTAAAAATTTTGAGAAGTTTTTTAAAATTATTGTAGTTAAAGTTGTTAAAAAATTTGTAGCAGATGAACTTAGCCAAAAACATGCTTGCCAAACAAGGCCATAGTTTTTTACTTTAAGGGTATTCCCTTCACTCAACCAAAGTTGCTTCCGTTGTGTATTATTCATTTGCATTGGCAAAAATAGTAGCTTTTATTAATTTCTACATTGTATTTAAAAAGTAAGAGAGGTTACTGTAGCAATCTTTTTTTTTTTTTTTTGCCATGTGTAAAAAGTGGCAGTTTTCATTTTTAGTTGAATTTTTGTTCAATTATTATTTTTTATTAGCCAAAAGTCATAAATATCTCTTTTTTCAATTCTTCTCTTCTTATTCTTTCTGCCTTGATAGGGTGTATTTTGTTGGTATATTTGTGGATGATTTTTCCTTGATTTTAGTTAAATATTATTTTAATTGGTATATTTTTAGTGGTGTAAGAATGACATTTAAGAAACGGGAAATAGACAAGAGAATTAGAATTTAGGACTCCCCTAAATATATATACCACTTAGCTTGTTTATTCATTTATTTTTTCGTTTGTATGGAATGTTATCTTGATTCGACCATTGGATCAAACCATCTTCTGTGCTTCAGGCAAAAAGCCAAATCGAAAGAGAATTGGACCGTAGACTTTAAGAAAAAACTCAATAGCGTGTTGGGCAATTACATGGTTAACAATTTTAAGAGGTAAGAAATTGAACCAGAAACAAAAGCTGTGTATAGAATAGGTATTTTATCTAGAACAATTGTCTAATAGCGTCCAGCACCCTTTCAAATGTCGCCTGTACTTGCAACGATATCTAGATTAACAGAATAGACGTAAACATCAAAATAATACAGATCAGTGTTCAAGATATACGCCAATGTGTATGTAACTAATAGAAAAAGTATTGTTAAAATTTTGAGTATATTTGTTGAAATCATTTTCAGAAGAATTAGTTTTATTTGTTTGACACTAGATAGTGGAAAGTTCATCAAAATAAAGTGTATAAATAGATAGTTATTTAGAAGTAATTCATCAATATAATTGTTAGTTGCTATTTGGTAAGAGGAGATATTGGATAGTTATTAAGGATAGTTTAGAAAGAACATAAAACTACAACAATATGTTTATACCAAAAATCCTTTCCTCCATTTTTTTCTTTTAGTGAGACCCTCCTTCTTTATATATAGTATAGATCATGATACGATATATAATTAATGTAAAAAATATAAATACTAAAACAACAACGTACAAAACACAACTTTTAAAGCAAATATTTGCATGTTAATCTATTAAGGTCTACATTTATCATCGGGTGCTTACAAGTCAATACGTTTTTTTATAAATTTTTCTCAATTTCCTTGGTTCCTGGCGTACTTTGCATTTAGCCTCAACAGTTCAATTTGAAAAAAAAAAAAGCAAAATAATCTTTTAACTCTGTACAAACACAACTTTCTAGTTTTTATATATACTTATACACATGAGAAGTATTTTGTTTTAAGTGACTCCCTAACGTTCCCAAAGATCTTTCACTTGCCATAACCTTACAGACGCAACTGAAAAGAGTGGATGGCAATGCCAGATGTTGGAATTTACATAGAAGAATAGCATTTCCACCAAGATTTTTCACTAATTCCATCAAAGTTCAGCGTATTTAGAATACATACCATGTCACATTTTTCTAAGATGGAGCAGACACTAGTACTGGCAAACGTGAGTGTGTTTGGATAGTAGATTATTTGGGATAATTTTTTTAAAAAGATATTGTTGTATTTTTTTGATATGATGTATGTGAAATAAAAAATTAGTTTAAAAATATATTAATAATACAACCAAATAAATTTTTGGAAAAAAGTTGTTGGACATGGAAATATGCACTATAGTACTATGAATTAGTCTTCTACTAATAGTGCATAAACTAACAAATTTAGATGGAGGAGAGAAGTATAAAATTTGAATTTTAAATTTAAATTTAGATTAATTATCTGCATTTATACATGCATGCATACATACATATATATATATATATATATAAAGTTATTGATAAATTTTTTGGTGAATTAAACAGTGGAAAGCTACAAACACTATAGCTAACTTCTTGTTGGCGCGACTGTGATTAGTGTCACCCGTTATGAATATGAAATTTTTGCAATTGCTACGTGACTGGCAATGCAGTTGAATAAAAGTCCTTTCTTGATAATGTTGTACTTTTAAAAAGATATTGTTGTACTTTTTTGATATGATGTATGTGAAATAAAAAATTAGTTTAAAAATATATTAATAATACAACCAAATAAATTTTTGGAAAAAAGTTGTTGGACATGGAAATATGCACTATAGTACTATGAATTAGTCTTCTACTAATAGTGCATAAACTAACAAATTTAGATGGAGGAGAGAAGTATAAAATTTGAATTTTAAATTTAAAGTTAGATTAATTATCTACATTTATACATGCATGCATACATACATACATACATACATATATATATATATATAAAGTTATTGATAAATTTTTTTGGTGAATTAAACAGTGGAAAGCTACAAACACTATAGCTAACTTCTTGTTGGCGCGACTGTGATTAGTGTCACCCGTTATGAATATGAAATTTTTGCAATTGCTACGTGACTGGCAATGCAGTTGAATAAAAGTCCTTTCTTGCAAATGTTTCCTTTACACTTGAAAAATAGATATATACCACCCCAAGCTGGCCCTTATAGGGGTGAGCAAATTCAGTACATGCCGAATTCATACCCGATTTCAAATTCAATTTGGTAATTTGAAATTGGATATTCAGTAATTTGGAACAAAAGTGGTATTTACCAAATGCACTGAATTCTAATGTGATATGAAATAAGTAATGAGATTTCCAATTTAGTAATAACCGATTTCGAATTCAAATTCGGTAAAACAAAATAGGGTAGCATATTATTGCATTTGAATAACAAATTAGTTTATAAAATGATATAATATATAGGTCAATGCTATATAATATTAATATATTATATAGGTAAAGGTTATGAATAATAGATAGCATTTTTTTTTTAGTGTAAGCGGGAGGACTCGAACCCGAGATCTCTTTCGAACCCGAGATCTCTTGCTTACACTCTCTCCCCCTGTACCACCCAACCCAACCCTCCCTCCCCCAATAATAGATAGCATATAGTATTATCATGTACCTATAATAATGAAAATATATAATGATGTACAATATACTATTTTAATATTTGTTATATGATTATAATAATACAAATGCAATAATACATAACTATAATACATATCTTTTTATACATAACTAGAATCAGATAATAAGTATAAGTATAGCACTAAATATTACACATAATTAATAATTAGAATTTAGACATTAGTTCATCATTCATGTTTAGATTATTAAATATTTGAATGTGTAACTTTTAACTTGCAAGTATTAGTATACTCTAAAATTATATTACAAATATAATATGTGAATTAATATTCTCTAGTCACTAATCTTATTTAAACATAGACAACTAAGCACTATGATTAAACAGTCTAAGTGAATATACATGAATTACATATCAACACATTAGTATATTAGCATTCACTATTGAGAGCAATCATGTTATTTGCAAATTAAGCATTTAAACTATATAAAAAATAAGAATGAATGTCAATGTAATGCAACACATAATTAGTAAATTATAAGTGACTAAGTGTATATAACTGCACAAGTGAGTCCCATTTTAATTATTTGGGAATTACTATCCAATTATAACCGATTTCATGACCGTTTCCGAATTCAATTTGGTAACCGAATGAATCGGTTATTCCCAATTCGAAATTAAAAGCGGTTTAAAGTTTAACAAGTGAAATAACCGAAAAAATCGAATTCAAATAACCAAATAATCAAATTTGTACCAAATGCACACCCCTAGTCACTTAGACCATTCTGCAATGCTTGTTAATTTACACATTTAGTAACCACTACCTCAACATGTTTCCACAAGCAACTATAAGGAAGAAATGGTCTATTGGTGTGTTTCTTAAGCAACTTGTTTCTGTATGTAGAATTTGTACAAGATTATTGACATATCTTTTGGATCAAGAAATGCATAAATATACAAAAAATTCAAAGTACATAGTGGTTCTCCCATTTCATTTGTTTTAATTCTTTTTTTCTTGGCAACCCCATTTTATTTGGTTGGACATTACTAGAAGAAGCAGGGTTTTAATAACTCAAAACATTTCGTTTAGTCCCTCACATGTAAAATATAGCCCCAGCCCGTTTTAGTATATCATTGTTTTTAACTCAAAAAATTACATTAGGAGGAAATTTTCGAGGAAAATTGAAGCGGCCTATTTCTTGTGTTTCATTTTTTATTTGAGCTAAGAAACAAATGATCATTGGATAGGCATTTTATATAGCTAAAAAAAATTATCCAATTTGAGTTAATTTTCAAAGAGTGATTCTTTTCGTATAACAACCAAAAAAGATGATATTGACGATCAGTTATAAGGACTACATTTTTAAGAGTTGAAATCTTAATATTACAAGATAATTATCAATTTGTTTTAAGTTTTCCTGAGGTCCAATAAGTCCAATATTTCTAGACATTTCCAACTGATTTGGTAAAAAAAATTCTCTAGTAAATTACTATTGTTAACCGAGGCAAAGTTTTGTGTTCAAACTTTTTTTTTTAGGCGTGTGTCAAACTTAAAAGTGGGTAAAAGTCTGTAGAAGAATTAAAGAGATAATAGAGCAATAAAAATAAACAAGAAATAAAGAGATAAATATTGAAAATTGATACTAGTAATTAAAAAAGGGAAAATGGCCAAATTCGTCCCTAAATTTTTTATTAATGTCGATTTAATCCCTTACTTTTGTTTTCGGCCAATTTGATCCCTAAACTTATATTATGGTTTCAATTAAGGATCTCTACGGCAGCGCCACCACCGAAAATAGATCAAACTCCACATTGACCAATTAGACAGGGGTATTTTAGGAACTTTTAGATATCTCCTCCCTCTATTATCAATTCCTACGGCCTACCAGCCACCTCCCCCTTCTACTCCTACCCTTCTTCTCCAACCTCTCCATTCCCTCCATCTATCATGTCCATCATCTTTGTTGCAGCTCACTAACTAGTCCTTGAGCAGCCCAAAACACAATCCTTCTTACATTGAAGAAGAGGCTTCCTTTTTCAAAAGAGATAGCAGTAAAAGCTTCTCTCTTTCTTGCTTCTACACAGCTATAGCCATGCCAAGTTCAAAGCAGGAATCAAAGGATTATCCCAAGCAGCCATCAAAATGACTTTTGTTGTGGTGGATGATGAGTGTTAGGCGAAGCCATGAAATCCTTGTTAGTTTCTTGGGAAATTTTGGCCTTGCTGAACTTGTACACTGCAAAAATAATATGGATACATTGAAATAAAGTTTTTCGTAGCTTTGGGTATAAGTGATACATCAAATCATGCCTCCAGTAGTCCTCCAGTTTTTACATATATCATGTTGTTTTGTAATTTGATTTTTGAATTTTGCCGGAATGTTCTTGCTAACTATGAACATGCCCTTTTTCTTCCGTGGACGGAGGATAAAAATGAATTAAAAAAAAAAGAGAATTTACTCTTCACTCTCCATCCAATCCACCATTTTTGGTACTGCTCCTATATTTGATTTTGATAATATAGTGCTTACAAAACTCAAATTACTACTACTACTTGTATGTAGAGAATCACTGGATTAGATCCACCTTAATCAACAAAATCATTACTAATGATTACCAAAAAAACAGCATACTTCATCATGTCTAGATCTTCACTAGAACAGATCCGATACTAACCCAACATCTAGATTTGGGGCATCATATGGTTTCGGCTTCACCCAATCCAAGGGAGTCTCTTTGCTTAGTTTTTGGAATATCTAGGCCCTCAAATCCCTCCCAAACTCTACCCTCTCTCCATCATTGGCTCCTCTTAAGCACCCTTCTCTGTCCCAGAAGTCAAAGTATCGCATCTTGTTCCTGATCGATTCTTAGTTGCAAAATTTATAGAGATGACTGACATAACAGAGAGAGGAGCAAAAGAGGTGGGAGAAGAAGGGGTGAAAGAAGGAGGAGGTAGGTGGCAGGTGGTGGAGATTGATAGTGCAAGGAGGACATATCAAAAGTCCCTAAAATACCCCTGTTTAGTTGATAAATTAGGAGTTTGATCTATTTTTCGTGATGGCGCGACCGTAGAGATCCTTAATTGAAACCATAATATAAGTTTAGGGATTAAATTGGCCGAAAACAAAAGTCAGGGATTAAATTGACATTAACAAAAAATTTAGGGATAAATTTGGCCATTTTCCCTTTAAAAAAAAAAAGCTCTTCCAGGCTGTTATCTTGACCAAAAAAGAGAAAAGGCGAGATAAATAAAACTTTTTCATAATGCAAGTGGGCTCCTTTATTTCCATCAATCCCCTTCCGTCACCGAAGGATAATTAATTCAGAACCTAATTGGCACATTTTGCTTTTTGTATTTGGGATGGCGATGATTTGACCGGAAACAATTCTTAACATGCGGGTCAATTGAACTAAAAGTTGTAATTTTGATACTTATAATGTTCCTAATATTATTCAATATCAATATGATTAGGAAATCCACATAAATTGAAAGAAACAAATATGAATGTTTGACCATTTTTTTCGTCACTTTATCTATATTATCATACTCTATCATAACCTAAGTTAGAAGGCCTAATTGAGCTTATAGGAGATCGATGGAGACTGAACCACTATCGAATCAGACAGATGCGATTTTAAGAGAAATCAAATATTGTGACAACTGATGGGAGATAAGGGTTAAACCCTTAATCTCTTACTCCATCAAGCCGTAAGGACTTGGTGGTGGCCTTTGAGTTCGAGCATGATGGGCTCAATTATAATTGACCTAGGAAGTAGAGATGAACCATGCTAAAATTGCCCCTTATAACTAAAATCAGTTTAACAAAAACAATGTAAAAAAAAAGTGAAAAAGAAGAAACTTGTCAATTTTCCTTTAAAACTAAAAACCGTATTTTCGGGTGAATAAATGGCACGAGATGTACATTTATTTGTGGTTTCCTCGGGAAAAAGGGGCCATCATTTTGCTTCTTTTTTTGAAGAGAAAATAAACCAATACATGATAAAAATAGTTACAAAGGAACCCCTAATAACGGTCCTGAATTGTAAATAACAATATTAATATTTGCCTTCTAGAAAGGAGTTTACTTGTATATGTATATGTGAAGTTCATACTTTTAGTCGGCCAAAAGCAACCAAAAGCATGCATTGTTTAGGCTTGAACCAAGCGCCTCCTTAATTATCCTTGATGCATTAGAACGAAAGAAATTAATTGTACTTGTTTCTACAAAACAAAATTTGAAATTTAAGAAATTTGAGAACGAGGCAACTGCCATCCAAAAGTAATGATTAATTGACTAATGAGGCAGTTGAGGCGCCAATGAAGTTTTGGTTTAGTGGTTAAAGTTGAGGGCTTGTGCCTTAGAAATCTTGGATTCCAATTCTCCTTCTCTTTTTTCACTTCTTAAATCTCACACTTCTCCTGTTGCAAAAAAAAAACAGGGGGCAAGTGTAATAAAAATAATAATTTAGCTGCTACAGCTTGGGTTAATTTTTTTATATGTACCATTTGGATCAAAATTGTCTTGTTTTACCCAAAGTAACTGAAGTCCGAGATAGCGGGCGCAAGGCACTGAGATCATTAAGTGTGGGAGACGAAAACTGCTTGAAATTATCTATCCTGTTCTTATTTAATTACACTTAAAATTGTCTATTTCAAATTTTGTTTCGATTCCGTTTGTCTTGTCTATGTTTAATTATCATGTGTATTGATTAATAACTCTTAAGATTCTCTTGTAGATAAGTCCAACAATTAATAGCTCTTAGAATTCTATTGGAGGATAAGTCTAATAATACAATACACATGGTAGTTAAACAAAAAAGGGACAGATAGGATATAGAAAAAAATTTGGGACAGATGATCTGAAGCGGACAAAAACATCTTCATCACCTACCATATTTATCCGGTCAATGAAACTAAAACATGTAGCTACATCGAAGCAAAGTAGGACTAAGTATTGGCATGCTTTGCTGCAGAGCACACTAGCTACCTCATGGACACAGTACTGGCTGAAAATATCATAATGCTAGAGCGGCAATTTTTACTATTGTCATTGAGCAACTTGTGAATTTTCCTATAACCTCAACGGTCAATTAAATATTGTAATTAAATTCAGGGTAAATTATATATAAATCTTCTTTAGTTTCATCTATTATCACATGACCCCTTTAACGTTTTAAAATATCCACCTCACCCTTCTATAATTTTATGTAAAGTGATATTGGACGAAAAATACAATATGTAACGCCACTAATTGAAATACCAATAATGCATTTACTTAAATACTAAATCAATTGAGGACTTAGCTATCTTATATAAAAGTATAAGAGAATTATTTGGATAAATGCAAAAATCATAAAGGGGTAAAGTAGATATTTATATAAATCATAAAGGGATTATATAGAGATTAAGATTTTATCACACATACTTTTAGAGTACGTTTGGTATAAATACCGTAACTAATTGTGCATTCTGTCAACTTTTTATTTTATATAAAATCATAAGGGTAACGTGGCTATTTTGAATCCTTAGGAGGGTCATTTGGTATTATATAAAATCACTGGAGTGTTATACGTAATTTATCTTGAAATTCAAGAGTTTAGTTGGCAAAATAATGTCAAGTTGGAGTTTCATCTTTTGTACCAACTTATATCTCTCGCATTCCTTTCCCCTACTCTTATCTCACACTTCTCTCCTTCCCAAGCTGTACAACAAATATCACCAAATCGAGTATCACTATCGCCAAAACATCCCCCAGCGCCATTCGCTCCCTCAGCACCATTACTTTCATGTGCCTGATTGCTTATTGCATAGCTCCATGCTTCACTTCAATAATCATCTTTGGCCCACATGCCTGGTTTCCCTCCTACCTATCCCCCCATCCCAAAACCACCCTTAGACCCTCCTCTTTTTCTCATCAATCCCTAACCACTTTGAATTTTTAGGTTTTCAGCTCCAAACTGTCTGGCTTTTTAGATGCTAACGAGTCTTTCTTCCTTTATCCTTTTGTAGGTTCCATGAATAATTGGGTTCCAATATTAATGCTCTCTTTCTCTCCCCATACACCCCATCAGTCAAGCCTAGTTCTATATCTTCTTGGGTTTGTGGAAGTGATGAGTTGAAAATTTTTCAGCAGAGTAAAAGTCTCTTTTTTTTTTTTTTTTTTTTGTATAACATGAAATTGCAAGCTCAGTGGAACTGAGTTACTTTAGGTTATATTATGTTTATTAATACCATTTGCAGAAGGTGATAAAACAAGAGACACCATAGTTGTGCCGTCATGGAAAGCGAGAAGTGGGAATTGAAAATGAGAGAGAGGAATGAGGGATACAAACATGGGCTACAACAAATAAAATTCTGACTTAGTATCATTCTACCAACTAGACTTTTGGTCATCTAGTTGACAAGATTTAATTGTATATTGAGTAACTTATGGGACAACCTATAAGCTGCTTAATGACCACAGTAAAGCTTGTCGTACTAGAGCACCAATATTAACAAACAAATTAATTGTACAAAGGTTCACAGATGCTGATCAACTGACCAACATTTCGATTGTTGTCCTACCTAGTTTGCTTAGTGTTTTCATACAAAAACTCAGATCTGTATCACAGGTTACCAAAATCCAGTCATTAAGTTCATCCTGATACTTAATTTTAAAACTTCCAAGGGATAGTTTGAATCGTTGTGCAATGTTCTTCTCCAGATCAATTTTATGGGCAGAAGATGAAAGTTCAAATTTTATCTTGTCCTCTTGATATTTTGCCTTGATCACCCACATGCTGATATCATCTTCTAGCCTTGTTGCATCTGACTGGTGGTTTTCTTCAATATATTCAGTAGCGGGTTGAACAACTTTTTGTTTAGCAAAGACTTGGTTAACCTTTCTTTCTTTACGAGGGGGCCATCTGCCAATACCATACTCTCTACATATACGTTTCAATGTAGATCGACTGACTGCAAATTTTAGAATGGAAAACTACAGTGAAGGAACAAGCCTATACAATGTGTAAACTAGATATTTCCAAACAGATCCAGATTAAATCAACATGCATTAACCAACATTTGAATTCAATTCTAATCTAGAGAAGTGCTATAGTTAAAAGTTACCTCCAATATTTTTTGCAGCATCTTCAAGTTTCCGCATAGAATTTTGTTCAAGAACCTCACGAGTAATTCCAAGGTCGCTTTTTAAAGTACAACTAGGCTCTTGCATTTTTAAATTAGTAACTTCATTGCTACTCTGTTCTATAATAGCATCATCTCTTTCAGGATCCTCCACAATTGGTTCATCATGTGCTATGCTGACCATGTTTTGCACGAGCTCCTGTCCAGTTGTAGATCCGACAATTCCATTTTGCTGTTCATAAATACCATCCATAGAATTGTGCGCAACATCAACTCCTGCAAGATTTAATTCTTGATATGATATGTTGATAAAGTCCTGTGTGGGCTCTCGTCTAGGTGGAGATCCAACAATCCCATTCTGCTGTCCATGGACACCATTTATACAAGCATTTGCAGTATCAACTTGCTGAGATGAGAAATCAAGTTGCATCATTCCTTCTCCTCCTTGTGCTTTTGCAAGCCTAGGTGTAGATCCAACACTTCCATTCTGTTGTTCATGGATACCATTCATAGAACCATTTGCAGCATCAACTTGTTGAGACGAGAAATCAAGTTGCATCATTCCTTCTCCTCCTTGTACTTCTCCAAGCCTAGGAGTAGATTCGATACCAGTAGTACTGCAGATTTCAAAAGAATCAAATTCATCCTCTGGAGAGACCTTTATAACCTCAACGGCCAATTTCTTTCCCAATTCTTGTCCTGAAGCAATCTTAAAAGAACTTCCGAGGCGTTCTTTCAGTGACTCCATTAGGCTGTTCAACAATGTCCTAAGATCCCCAAAGGAGTGTTTTTCATACGTAGGTATAAAGAACTCTAGTACATAAATGCAATTGTTCGAGCAAGAGCTCTGCAAACAAACTGCAAAACAGGTAGAGCTCTTCCAGTATCGTGCATTGGGTACCAACGGGTACTCTGTTATGCTTAATTGTCTTATATCCCTACAAAAGCATGCACTTTTGGATGAAAATGCTTTTCCAACTACCCCTTGTCCCTTCTGAATAAAATCTACGCCACCATGAGAACTTAGTTTTTCTCCAGAAATAGTCCAAGTTTTAGTAACGCCATAACCCAGTCCACATATTTTCCTCACCTTGCTCGATGCTTCATCAATTATAGCAATTTCTCCACGTTGACCTGTAGAGGAATGGCTTAAAAATATTAGCATGGAATGAATAGCCTAAAGCATCAGCCAAAGATTATGCAGTATAAAAGGAGGGGAAAAAAAATACTTAGAGGTACTCACATGAATTTACTTCCGTGAGGAGGCTTACACAAGTAGTTGTCAGATTCACCACCAGTAGTAGATTCTGGCAAACACATTATACATGCGCCATAAATAAATTAAAGTGTTATTTACAAGTTTCAAAGTGTTTTCTTTGGCTTTTAAAGACCGTTTGACAACAACGAAATTGCACCCACCCAAAAAAAAAACCAATAAAATAAGTTCTTTATATGTTTTCTCAGCTAATTTTGGTATAGAAGTTCCGGAAAGCCAAAGCCTCCTTTAAAGGCCATAAATTTTTTAGAAACAACTTCTTTCGCTTAAAAAATAAGGTTACAAGAGAAGATTAATATTAGAGTGACAGTCACCATAGTTTTCGGAGTAATAAGCAGTTAAAAAATTGGATTAATTTATAAAAACACCTCTCCTACTACCACCTAACAACTAGAAACCACGATCTATCCCCAAATTCTTATTAAAGTGCCGAATTTTGTTTCGTCTTGAGTTTACTAAAAACTTAAATCATGAATTTTATGCTACCACAAAATCTTGCACTATATAACACACAAGGAGACAATGGTTGGTTATGATATAAATTACCCCCTCTATCCATTACCTAGTTCAAATAATAAATGAATTAGTTACGGCCTGGGTTTCGTCCTCTAAGTTCCTCTTTTTTGTATAAGGGATTGAGTCTGCACCCATCTCATATGGATTATCTAATTTATTGATAAAAATTATACTAATTATTATAACTCATAAATCATAAACACCGCCACCAGATCCCCAACGTCAACAGGAGGAAAGTAACTAAGCAACTTCAAAACAGAAAAGTCCAACCTGAAGATTCTCCAGAACCCGATATCGAGGTAATCCGACAAAATCAGATGGTGATACAATTTCCAGTACACCAATGGGGAGGTGCCGAGTAGGATGATGATAGATTGGCAACGTCCAGTATCTCATGACACGGCCGACTGCATAATCACGTTGAGGATACTCTCTGCTAGTGTACTCACCCACATTCCATGCATATTCAGGCAACCCACTGCGGAACACCCGACCAGGGGGACCAATTATAAGCTGGACTTCATCACCATCATCATCTTCATCGACGGGTATTAAGTACTCCAGGCAGTGCTTCCTATATTCACATAGTTTCAAAAGGCTGGTCACAGGGGAACCATTGAAGGGGTAGTATTGGAGAGCAAAAGGCAGGTCACAAGTTGTCAGATACGTTTTGTCCCCAGTCTTCACTAAACCCCAAAACTGAACTAGACACTGACACCACATTATTGTTTCCATAACAAATTGTAGACAGTATTTGATGTCGTCCTTAATCACGGCACCGTCAGCAGCTGCAATAGGAAAGTCAGTATAAAAAATATTAAAGGGTGCTTGCTAGTGTATATGAACTGTTTGCTAGTATAAAAAATATATATATATAGTTTTATCATTCTCATCAAACTAATTTTTTTTTCTAGAATTTTTTTTTCTCTTCTAAATTGGTGGAATTTATTCCACAGGAGGAATTTTATCAGAGTCAGACTATATATAGCTATGACAAATTTAATTGCGATAAATAGTCCAACAAAAATATCCACAAACATATACATACATACATATTAGATATATATGAGAGATTATATTGAAAGAACTCCACACTTACTGGCTGAGAGATGATGAGGCTTCCCGCAGCGTCCTTTGTCATTGCCGCATGTGCTCCAGAAAACCCACTGGTGATTGTCAAATGAATGGGAGTATGATAGTTCACAAGGCCCCAAACCTTCCGTAGAAAAAGGAGGGGACGGAGAAGTTTGAGCCATTTGTAGTTTTGTACAGGAGAAAACTGCTATATCTCCTGGATCGATCCTGTTTTAGTTATCCTAAAACATCGTGAGAATTCAAATAGTAATTTCTATTTCTTTTTTATTTAAAAGATGTAAAAATAATAAAGAAAAGGAGAAGAATAAAGAAAAAAAATGAAAAAAGATTAATATTAGACACTATCCTTATAATGAGGGCATTATTATCTTTTTGCTTTGCACATAAACTTGGTTTTAGAGAGCAATTTGTAGGTTTTAAGAAAAAGGACAGACCGACTAAAAGAATTTAAAAACAAAAAAAAGGCGAAATAACATGGAAGCACGCAAAAGATAGAACCAATATGCAGTGGTCTAAAATGTTCAATGGCCCAAACTGATTAGGAGCCTTCACACACTGTTCTGAATGGGGTTACTGTACATTTTTTTAAGTCAACGGATGACTACAGAAAAGGGAGTAACGCGAAGAGTTTTGTAAGCGAAACAACATGGAAGCAATCAAAAGCAAGAGCCGAAAGGGGAATAAAAAGGAACGAAAAAGAACCCTGAGTGGAGAAGAAGAAGAACTAAGCGTCAAAAGAAGATTAGCATCATTTGCTTTGCTTTACTTTATTGTTTTGAATTTTTTTTACATACAAGTTGGGTAATGGGTCCTTAAGAAAAGATACCCAACCCATCTAATAAATAATATGAATTTTCTTAATCCAACCAATCAAAACCCATTACCAACTAACTCAACGTAACCTTTAAAAATTAGTGGGTGGATTGGACGAGTGGTTGGATTTTAAGTTTATTTGCCAGATTTAATCACTTGCAAAGTTTATGTACATGACTGATGAGGAGTTTCCCGTCGCTTTCATTTACATTTACCATAAAGACTAGAAGTGGAAGAACCGTAAGAAAGGGCATCATACATATTTATTTTCATGGATATATTTTAAATGGATTTTTTGCCACCAAATGATAGAACTACGTAGCCAATCACCACTTCTTACCTGTTATCATCGGTTCTTAGATGTACAATACATATTTCATGTTATCTTGTGTTATTATTGGCTTCTATTATGTACACATATTTGCATTTATTGTTACCTTTTTCTAAAAGGAAATTCTTTTTAATTTTTATTTCACTTTTTTCTGAAAATCCCTCTCAATGAATGTCCATTGACACTTCTTAGATAAATCAAACATTTACTTTATTGGTTTTGTGTATTAGCAATAAGTTTTTGTCTAATTTTTTTGCTTGGCTTTATAAGAATTTGCATGAGATAAGTCATATTTATTTTATAGTCAAAAATAGAAAATTAGGTAAAATTTTCTTGGGTTTTTTTTTCTTTTCGTTTTTGTTTAAAGAAGAGGATTCGTGAACCTAAAATGGATTGGACCAATTTTTTTACCTTCTCTTAAGTAATGGCCATTTTCTCTTTGAATTTGCATAGTGGTTGCTAGTAAGTTTTTGTGTGTGTGTATATTTATATATATATGTGTCTTTGTGTGTGTATATATACATATACGTATATACATATATTTATATATATGTATATATGTGCATGCATGTATATAACATTGAAGACTGTTTCACAAGGTAAAAAGGGAAGAAATGATAAATTAATGCGACGTGAAAACACTACTGTTCTTAAAGTTTTAATTGCTCATAGTGCATTTAGTTGTTTGCTTATGACTTGTGGCAATTTACCCCTAGAATAGAACAAGTAGAAAAAAGTAGATAGCATAATCTAATTGTTCTCACTTAGAATTAATCAAGTACAAAAGATAGTTTAATTCAATGAGACTTAATTATTTTTGTAGGAAAAGTGTTTTTCTATGACCACATAATCAGACACAGCCTCATTTGTTTTGCGCACCATTAGCTTTCAAATAACCACCTTTGGAGCATGAAAAGTTTTCAAAACAAAGCTTTTAACAAACCAAGCGATTTGCGAACATATTCATTGATAGGTTATAATTTGTTACTAAATTTATAATTATTTTTCCTTTGATTTTTGCCAAATATCTTCTTATTTGATAAATTCTACTTATATTTGGTATTTTGTGCTTATTTCAGGAGCGGGAATGAAAAGTGCTTAAATGAAGATTTTCTAGTGAAAAACATCTGATGATTGCACATGGGCGCGTCTAAGTTCACTGCTCAAAACTGGAAAGTCGGGATTGATATTGGGCAATCTCCAAATCCGAATCAATTTCCTAATTTGATAGCTATCAAGACCTTCCGAATTTCGCGGGATCATTCTCAAGTGATTGGGAGAGTTTTTAGGAAATTAAATTGTGATAGGAATCCTTTTAGGAATTGGATTGGTGTTAGATTACCAATCAATTACGAGAAAATAGGAAAAGCAAGCCGGATCCCGCATGATGAAGAGTTCGGCCAGCAACACATTTGGTAGGAGTTTTGTTAAGAAGCTACAAAATAGGAATGGAGAGAGCGCCGTGACTTGTCTTTGTACTTTTCCTTTTTACCGATTTTTGGGAGAAACAATTGGGAAGCTTCAAACAGATTTTTACATGGCTTGTTCTCCATTAATGGAGAACTAACTTCGTAATTCTAGTCAAGGGGACAACTGAAGATTTGGTTCTGCAATTACTGTGAGATCGAATTTATTTTAATTGCTTCCTCATTTATTGGTATTCATATGTTTCCTGTTTTTAATTGTTATAGCTCTTGTATATGATTGATTAGTGCACAATAATTAATTATTCACATAGGCTATTGTGCTATTTAGGGTAATTGAATCCGTAATTGTTCGATTATCTCTATCCCAGTTGCAACTGGCGTAATTGGGTTTATGTCAGGGAAACATACGATCTAACTTAAACAAACCCTCGTAGCGTGTTTGTTAGTTAGGATTGGACCTTTTTAATTATTAATACAATCTATAAATTAAACCCTACGGTCGTACCTAGGGTTGTTTCCGGGTTAGAGAAATAGTTAACGGTCGTACTTTAACTATCGAGAAATTAAAGAAAGGTTGGTTGTTTATCGCGTGCATGACAACAATAACCAATCTATTAATAAATGTGGAATTACCTATGAATCGATGATCAGTGCATGAACCATTTCTGAAGTATACCCTTGGCTAGAGTTTCCCAATTATTTCTCTTAATTAATTATTTTCTGCATTTAATTCATTTAGTTAGCATTCAATTCTAAAAACCCCCCATTTATCTTGACTCGAAGGAAATAAATTTTTCTCCAGTCCCTGAGGAGACGACCCTGCTTGCCACTATCTGCTAATTAGTGAATTCAGTCAGATAATTATTTCTGGTATATTGGATTAAGCAAACTCTTCGGGAACAGGGTGAATCAAATAACCCATTGCACACCTAGGGTCCCTGCTCCAGTACTAGAATTGATTATTGACTGCTTTTGGTGGTAGTTAGGTTTTATTTATTATTATTGTACAGGTTCGGCACCTGTCATTCATGTTTGTCTCATTCGAATTTGAAAAAAGCACGATCATTTAATAAATGAATTGAATTCGAACATAATATTACGCTCCTTTAATACTCAAGTCAAACATGAGCCTGTTTGTGAACTATTCGAATAGTTCGTGAACATATACATAAATAAAAATGCATTTAATATTATTATATTTATATTATATTTTATTAAAAAGTAATTATACATAAATTAGCATTATTTATTTTTTAAAAATACTAAATGCAATTAAACTTATTCTAAATAATTTATTATTTATTAAAAATATAATTAAATTGTCTTCAAAATCAAATCCAGCTCAAATTTGGATCGTCTAGTTTAACGAGCAGAGCTCGAACTCGAACTTAAATATTTGTACAAATAAACGAATTGAATTCGAACAATATTTGATATTCATTAATATTCAAACTGAACTTGAACCTTGTTCATAGAATATGCGAATTGAGCCTGAACACCAAGTATTCGGCTCAATTTGACTTGTTAAAAGTTGAATGTCAAAACATTTCTTCAAAAATTTTGACTCTTTCAAGGATCCAGCCCCAAATCCATTAGTGCACAGAACTAGATCTGATACACTAAGAAAGCCGGAGACCTAAGTGATCAAGGTCAAATCCAAATCTCAATGTAAAACTAGAAAAACTTGGACCTCTCTGGACATGATCTAACAATGGATCAGGCTCGGGTCAAGCCAGGATCCGGCAGCAGATCATAGTTCGTCACTTTGTTTTGATTGTCAAAAATCCATTTGTATGTTTCAAATCTTATATTGCATCTTTCAAAACCAATTTTTATATATTTTCATATCTTATTTATACATTTTGAGTCGTATTTGTACATTTAAAATTTTATTTACAAACTGATCCAACTGCAGGTTTAGGTGCATACTATGTAGTGTAGTAATATTTAATATTATATCAAAAAAGTACAATATTCATATCATATTTGATCCCTTTTGTTTTTGGTCCCTCATATATATATATATACACGTGTATGTATGTATGTATCTAATTTTTTTTTAATTCTTGAAAATATATCGGTCTCTCCTGATTGGATTCTTCTCAACAGTTAATGCTTTGTTAACTTTAAGTACTTCGTCAAATCACAAATTCCAAACGTCACATACTACAAATGTCACTAACGCAAAGGAAAAAGTCCGGGTTGGTTGGAAAGGTATTTAAAAAAAAAAAAAAAGATTTTTCTCATCATTCAAAATTTGCAAAAAGATCGCGAGGCAATCCTCGTTGCTCAGTGGCTTGCTTCGTTCTTGCCTGATCCTTTTTAGGTTCTATGACTTTGAATTCTGTTGGTACCGGATGTGCATGTGCTGGAGGCTGTCTTTTATGACAGCTCGTGCCGTTGCTTGTAATGTTTCTGTGATGTAGAGTGAATACCCACAGAACTTTATCTGCATCCGGATATGCCCTGCTATTATTTGAGCAACTTTGCCTACATCTGCGGTTTGTCAACCCCCAACTTGTTTGACATTTCCCCTCAAATAGAAAAGTACAAGATAGTCAGCTGAATTAGCTGATTTGAACTTCCAGTAACCATCTTTCAAGGACAAATTTTGCAATGTTTATAGTCAGTGGCGGAGTCAAGAATTTAATGCAGGGTGGCTATTGACATTCATTATCAAGTCTAGACATCATTTGCTTTGGTTTTTCTCAATTTTACAATAGAACAAAAGAAATTCATCACATTTAATTCTATAACAACGAAAAAAATTGAAATTTAAGTAATTTGAGAACATGCATCAACTACTGTCCAAACATAATGGTTTACTTGAAGGCTGACTTGGCACGTCGAGTCAAGCATGAGGGAGCTTTTTAAGCTTTATGCTTTTTATATGAACACACTCATTTCTTGGTGGTTCCAAGCCACAAAAAGGGAGCTTTTTAACCCATGCAAATCTCCCCTTGTTAAGCCAATCTGGAACCATTATCCTGATTTTTTAAACTATTTTGTAATATAAATACAGTAGCTTGTTCTCCCCTAGAGTTTGATCCTCCTTGTCCTGGAGGTAATCTGCAAGCATTGTCATTGAGTCTTCATTTTTTTTTTTGTATATATAAATACAGCGACTCTTTTTATATCATATAAATACAGTGATTTGCCCTCCCTTGGAATCTCACCCTTGAGTTAATCTGGAAACATTACCCTTCAGTTTTAATATTTTTTATTTAAATACAATTTGATTTGTTCTTGGTCCCAAGGTATATAAAAGGAGCTTCTCGCTGCATGCAATTCTCTGCTGGATTACGAGGTGTAATACTGCTTCATCTCAAAAAAGGAAATTCATCTCAAAGCGACTTCTTGATTAGTCAAAGCAACTTCTTGATTAAATTTATAAAGAAAACACACGTGCAAGCCACGTGCAGGAGGAGGACGACCATCCTCTGCCAAGAGCTCCTTGGTGCTTTATACTAAATATCTAAGAATTTATCAATTTTCTCCCAAATGCTACTTTCATCTTCAAGCCTTGTTGTTGATAATTTTAGAATTTCCTCCCAAATGCTACTATCATCTTCTAGCCTTGTTGCATCTGGCCGGTGGTGTTCTTCAATACTTTCAGTAGAATGTTGGACAACTCTTTGCTCGACAAAGATTGGATTGACCTTTCTTGCTTTACGAGGTGGCTATCTACGAATACCATACTCCCTACATATACGCTTCAATGTAGATCGACTAACTGCAAATACAAAAAAAGAGAACGCCTTTAATATTTCAAAACAGATACAGAGAAGAAGCAAATCAACACATGTTAACCAAATTGGAATTCAAATCTAATCTAGAGAAGAGCTTCAGTTAAGAATTACCTCCAAGAACTTTTGCAGCATCCTCAAGATTCCTCGAAGAATTTTGTTCAAGAACCTCAAGAGTAATTCCAAGTTCGCTTTTTAAAGTATAACTTGACTTTTGCATGTTTATATTAATCACTTTGTTGCCATTCTGTTCTATACCAGCACCACCTCTTTCAGGATTTGCCACATCGATTTCCGTAATTGGTTCACCATGCGCTATGCTTTCTATGTTCTGCGGGAGCTCCTGTCTAGGTGGGCTTTCAACAATTCCATTTTGCTGTTCATAAATACCATTCATAGAATTGTTCGCAGCATCAACTCCTGCCGTTAATTCTTGATATGATACGTTGTCAAAGCCCTGCGTGTGCTGTGGTCTAGGTGGAGATCCAACAATCTCACTCTGCTGTCCATGGACACCATTCATTCCTTCTCCTCCTTGTACTTCCCCAAGTCTAGGTGTAGATTCGATACCAGTAGTACTGCAGATTTGAATCAAATTCATCCTCTGTAGAGATCTTTATAACTTCAACGGACAATTTCTGCCCCAATTCTTGTCCTGAAGCAATCTTGAAAGAACTTCCGAGGTGTTCTTTCAATGTCTCCATTAGGCTGTTCAACAATGTCCTAGGATTCCCATAGTGTTTTTCATTCGTAGGTAAAAAGAACTCCAATATGTAAATGCAATTGTTCGAGCAACAGCTCTGCAAACAAACTGCGAAACAGGCAGAGTACCCAAGGACTCGTGCAATGCGTACCAATGGGTACTCTGTTATGCTTAATTGTCTTATATCCCCACAAAAACATGCACTTTTGGATGAGAATGCTCTCCCAACCGAATAAAATCTACGCCACGATGATAAAGTATTTCCCCAATTTTGTAAAGGACATGGAGATATACAAAATTAATGCCAAGCATCTCCTACTCAAGTAAGATTTATCACGAAATTCTTATTAAGTGCCATATTTTGATTGGTCTTGAGTTCACTGAAATCTTGAATCATTAATAGTAACAGATGCCAATTAGTTAATTTGGATGGTTTCTTTTGAGGTTCAAATACATATATACTTTTATTTTTCCATCTAATATATCTAATTATTATCGAATTTTGTAAACTAAAAAGTTTGTGCTTAGTAAAAATATTTTTTATAATTTCTATTTTTTAATAAAATTGATGCATAAGAAGAAATTAATATCCAAAATTGAGAAAAAGGACCGATAGGAAGAATAAGCAAAATAACATGGAAGCAAGCAAAAGCTAGAACCTAAACGGTACAAGTACAAAAGCTTTCACATGGTTCTAATGGTTGAAGCTGTCCCCACGCATTTTTTTAAAATAAAAAGATAGATACTTCAGAGTTTTGGTTAAAATGATTTTTTGGGTTTTTTTAAAATAAAAATAAAAATAAAAAAAGACACACAATAAAACTTAACAAAACCACAAATTTAGGCCTGCTAAAGCCTAGAAAAAGGGTTTTTGAAAAATTTTGAATTGCCACTTGATATTGGATTTAAATATACCGAGTCACTGAAAAGTAACTTTTGATCTTTAAAACACAAATAAAAAAATAGTGAAAGATCTCTTCAAACAGTAGATGGGCATACGACAATTCTAAAGATCTCTTACAATTTCACCGAAAGAAAGACCCAAAAATCGTAATCAAAATACGATTTCAGTCCAACAAAAGCCAAAGAGTATACTCAGCCATGAAAATTGCAAATAACTCCAGATTAAAAAATTCAAGAAGAAACTAGCAAAAGATGGTTTCAGAAAATATCAAATTGAAGTTAAAGTTGGAAAGGAAAGACTAGCTCACAGGGCGTTTTAAACGAAGACTTGATAACCGTGGTGGTATGGGCAAACTCCGACGACCCAGCGGTGGCAGCGGCTCCTCCTCTGTGTCATGGAGTGAAGAAGGCGTGTCCAAGATTACAAAGAAGGCGCGGTCAATCAGCCTGAAGAAGACAAAGGCGTGGTTTTGAAACCACGCCTTTCCTCTGGTTTAACAGAATTATACTTCTGTTATGCGCAAGTGGAGCTGATAATTCTAGAACTCCACGTGTCATAACCTTATTAGTCTGTTTAGAAGTTAGTTAGTCCAGAATTGTCCATAAAAGCATGAAGGAATCCGGATGATAGGCAGATTTTGTCATAATTCTCCAAGTGATTGTAAAGGTGATTTGGCTTTGCCAAATTCCCTCCATTTTCTCTTTTTCCTTCATTCTTTCCCCTTCATTCTGCATCCATTGTTTCTGTTTCTGAAATTGATCTTTTCCCGCTATTAATGAGAAGTTGGAGTTCATTATTTGTTCTCCATTTCCAATTCAAATAACTTGCTAAGAGATTAGCTCACTTCTGCTGCAAGAAATCTGTCACCATTGCTGTAATTAGGTTCAATACCATAACAGTGGTATCAGAGCAGCTACGATCCGTCTGGGTTTGGCTGCTTGATTAAAAATCTTTCCTCCTAATTTTTTTTCCTTCACTTCTGATTCACTTTCTTCCCTATCCATCTTCATCTCTTTTCCGACCAACCAAAAAATATATATATATATATGGAGACCCTTGAAGAAATCTCTAAAATGCTGAATTACTTCCTGGTGGAGCATAAGAAGCCTAAACAAACAACTAACGTAGCAGAGTACTATGAGGAATTTGAAGAGTGGAGAAACGAGATGTTGGCTTTGAAACCAGAACTCAGTGAAGAATACTTTATTGATGGTTTTAACTTTGGGCTTCATTGGAATATCCGGATGAAGCTAAAGGGATTTAGGAATCCACCCAAGATCATGTATGAAGCATATGTCCGAGCAAAAATCGAGGAAGCCGTGATGGAGAAGCATGATTCTGCTCTTGATTTACCAAAAGGAGAGCAGCTTATGAGAGAAAATGAGGTTATGGAGGCTGAACACAATGATATAATCACTAACTTGAAGGATGAAAGTGTAGTCAGCCACATGTTTGATGAATTGTGCCAAAGGACTCCAATGGATTTTTTAGAGGAGAACCAACATAAAACATCAGCAAGGGACTATCAAGAAGAAAAAGCTATAAACCAAGTGTTTGATAGATTGGCTCACAACGATTGTGTTATCTCTCAAGGGCTTAGCTATGAATTGCTTATAGGGGAGCTAGCTTGGCAACAAGGCTCTATAGACAAGGAAATATTTAACTCTGCTTCACCGCTCCATTGTCCCAGAAATTTGTCTTCGGTCAGCTGCAAGGATGGTGCTGTCAATATTGTTCCTTCGCAACCAAATAGACCACTTGATGACTTGATATTTGATCCTGGGGGCAGTACTAAAATAGCAATGAACAAAGATGCAGAGGGTGAAGGGGGAAATGAGATGCAAAATCAAGAGAAAGAGAATGATGGAAATAAAAATAATGGTGAAGAGGAGGAAACTAGAGAAGACGACCGGGGAAAGCATGATGAAGAGCAAAGTGGTGAGGAGACTGGAGAAAATAAAGAAAATGGTGGCGCGGAAAAAGAGAATGAAACGAAGGAGGAGAACAATGAGAATGCTAATGAAGACACACAAGAAAATGGAGCTGAGCAGAAAGGTAATGAGGAAAAGGATGCAAAAGAAGAGAATGGGGAAAATGAAGAGACCAGGGAAAATAAGAATGACCTGGATGGAGGTGAAGAGCAGGAGGTGAAGGAGCAGGTTAACGATGAGAGCAAGGCAACAGAAAAGGAAGAGAAGAAACAATTAGGCAATGAAGATCAAGGTAGAGAGAAACAGGAAGACCATGAAGTGAAGGAACCAAAAGAAGGTAAATCTGAGGAATCACCAGATGAGAAGGTTCATCAAGCAAATGAGCCGACAAACGAAGCTGCTGCACGGGAAAACACCAATGGTGGGAATGCCCAGAGTGAAGAGGTTCAGGATGCTCAAGGTATGAAAGACACTGAGAAAGTAAATAAGGAAAACGTAAATGGGGAAGAACAGTCGACTGAGAAGGTCCAGGACAAGTCTGAAGGCAACAGTGAATATGTGACAGAGGCAAATAAGGTACACGATAATGAATCAGGTTCAAATGCAAAAGAAGGTGAGTCAAATGAACAGAATAGTCCATCAACTGTTGCGACTGATGAAGGCAATGACAGTGAAAACACACAGCAGGGATCAGGTCACGATTCCAATCCTGCAGAAGGAACACATGAAGCTAATCAAGAACAAGGCAACGGCAATGAGACCACACAGCAGGAATCAGGGGAATCTTCCAATCCCACAGAAGGAACAAAGGAAGCTAATCAACAGCAGAGCATTAGCGACAATTCTAAGGCTGATGCTGATCAAAACCAGAGAAATGCTGTTGGTGATGTCCTTCCTGGGGGAGATGGTGCGCAGTCTACTCAAGAGGAGCAAACCGAGAACAAGGATGCTGCAACAAACAATGACAAATCCGATACAAGTTCAAATATGAAGGAGGGCTCAGCATATGGAGAAGGTTCAAATGATGTGGGCAATAGACAAAATGCTGGTAGCGATACTGTTGGGGGTACAGAGAAAAGTTCAGAAAATTCATCAGCCAATCAGGTTAATGAAAAGGTTGAGATCCAGAAGTCTGATGCTCATTCTGAAACAGGACCGGAAGAAAAGATTAACCCTTCAAATGACAATGGCTGATTCATTGGTGGGGAACAGATCCAGCAGAGGCAACATGGGAATTTGCAGAAGAAATTAGGGAACAGTTCCCTCAATTCCAATCTTGAGGACAAGATTTTCTTTTAGGGGAAGGCTCTGTCATGGAGTGAAGAAGGCGTGTCCAAGATTACAAAGAAGGCGCGGTCAATCAGCCTGAAGAAGACAAAGGCGTGGTTTCGAAACCACGCCTTTCCTCTGGTTTAACAGAATTATGCTTCTGTTATGCGCAAGTGGAGCTGATAATTCTAGAACTCCACGTGTCATAACCTTATTAGTCTGTTTAGAAGTTAGTTAGTCCAGAATTGTCCATAAAAGCATGAAGGAATCCGGATGATAGGCAGATTTTGTCATAATTCTCCAAGTGATTGTAAAGGTGATTTGGCTTTGCCAAATTCCCTCCATTTTCTCTTTTTCCTTCATTCTTTCCCCTTCATTCTGTATCCATTGTTTCTGTTTCTGAAATTGATCTTTTCCCGCTATTAATGAGAAGTTGGAGTTCATTATTTGTTCTCCATTTCCAATTCAAATAACTTGCTAAGAGATTAGCTCACTTCTGCTGCAAGAAATCTGTCACCATTGCTGTAATTAGGTTCAATACCATAACACTCTGTTTCCCGTCGGTTTTATTTTTATTTGTTTTTGGCTGATGGATTGAAAAAGGGAACTCTTTTGTGAAAGATGGAACTGATGATTATGGATTGATGAAAGAAAAAGGAAATCTAGCTCAAGGCGGATGAATTGGGATTAATGGTGATGAATGCAGGTAGTAGTGGTACAAGTCCTCCGTTTTTAACATGTGTCCAGGTTTTCAAATTGGGATCCTTTTTAAGATCTTGTTTTTGTGATGAATATAGTAAATCTTAGAGGTGGCAATTTGGATTGAAATCCATTTATCCATCCATATAAATCATAATTAAATGGATTTGGATTATCCATTTATAATATTGGTTTTAAATGGTTTATCAAAGTAAAACCATTAAATTAAATGGATTTATATGGATTATCCACAAAAACCACATATATCCATTTACTTGAAAACCAAATAAAAGAAACGGACAGCAAATGACTAAAAAATGAGCTATTCTAAAATAGAACGTTGGGGTGTGAAAATGCCGTCCCCGTGCTCCCTCGTTTTCACCGGTTTCGTTCCCTCCTTCACGGCCATCGCCTCCCATTCCCCTCTGTTCTAATCACTACTTAACTAAATCCATCCTCTCTGTCTGAATCCTCCTAAAATTTTACCCAACCCAGGATCCCAGATCGAGTGAGGATGAATTTTGCGGGCAAGTGATCGGAGGTAAATCTTCATCCTTTTCTTGCTGATATCTTCGTCTTTGTTTTCCGTTTGCGCTTAAATTGTTTGATAATTAGGAGGGAACGGGTCTGTCTCTGTTTCTGGTTCTAGGTTGTTGAGTTTCCAATCAATATTTGTTAAATCAAAGCTTTTGGGCTGGCTAATTAACTTGAATTATTGGGGTTATCGCATTTCATTTGCATGTGGCTAGCTGCTGTGATGACTAGGAGTTGTAAGTCTTTTGGTTGTAATGCTGAAACAAGTGAGATTCGGTTGGCTTTGAAGCAAACCCATTACTTTTTCCCAACGATTCCTTGTGGAGGATTAGAGTGCAAGCCTGGCACCACAGAATTTGTGGTTCAGAAATCCCAACTAAGTTGGGAAGGGACTTGTCAATTGGCACTACAAGATAAAATGGATACTTCAACGAGAGCTTCCCTGGAGTCACTGATACCTGGAATGAGATTCTGTACAATATTTTTCTCTAGAATGATTCATGTTATAGCAGACAACTAATTCCCAGGTCCTTATTCCTAGTTGAATTCATTACTGTGATGAGGACATTAGGAAATTTAGTTAGAGTTGTTATGTCTAACATTAATTAGAAGACATGACATATGATTGCATGCATCGAAATCTGGCAAACTGATCAAAATTTAGTTTTTAGAGTAAGTAATGCATGATAAATTGCAAGCTTGGGATTTCTGGACTTCTAAATGCTTAATGTTATCTTAATCCTTTCCTCTAACTAGTATTTTTTTGCTATCATTTTGCACTTAATGAGATCTGAATTTTTTTTCTATTCTTTGGTGCAATGAATATTAGGTACTTGTTCAAATGGAAGGAGAAGAAGAGCACAATGTTGAGCGAGTTTCATCAACAGATTCTATACCTGAAAGTGGAGAGGCTACTGGAGAAAGTTCAGCCAAGCGAATTAGGAGGCAAACATCAATTGCTTGGGATGGTTTTGATACTGTAGCAGTGACTGCTGATGGAAGGAAAAAAATTAAGTGTAAATGGTGTGCACAAACATATTTATTAAAAGGTAATTCTGGAACATCTAATATGCTCAAGCATTTTGAATCTTGCAAGTGGAGAGAGTTAAAGAATACAAGCTTTGGGGCTCCTTTGGATCAACATATGTATCGTGAAAAAATTGCAGTTGCCATTATAAAACACAATTATCCTTTTGAATTTGTGGAACATGAGGGCATTCAAGATCTGCATAACTTCTTATGTGAAGAGGCAAAACCTGTATCAAGAAACACAATCAAAGCAGATGTTGTGAGAATGTACTCGAGAGAAAAAGAAACTCTTAAACATGCCTTAGAGAATGTGAAGAGTAGAATATGTTTGACATTCGATCTATGGAGTTCATCCACTACAGATGGTTACTTGGCACTTACGGCTCTTATATTGATGAAAATTGGGTGCTCCAAAAACGAATATTGAATTTCCGTCATATTCCTCCACCACATAATGGTGTCTCTTTGGCAACAGGGGTAATGGATTTACTCAGAGAATGGGGAATTGAAAAAAAAATTTTCTCATTGACTATGGATAATGCAGCCTACAATGATGTTTTGGTGAATGTTTTGAAGCGTCATTTGAAGATTGCTGGTCCGTTGGTGTGTGATGGAGAATTCTTTCATGTACGTTGTGGAGCACACATTCTAAACTTGATAGTAAAAGCAGGTTTAGAAATAGTTGAGCAACCTCTTTCAAAAATACGGGAATCTGTCAAGTATGTTCGGTCAAGTGAAGCAAGAAAAGTCAAATTTGCTGAATGCATTGCTAGAGTCTCTATCAATTGCAAAAAGAAAGTTCGACAAGATATTTCAATAAGATGGAATTCAACATATCTTATGTGTGAATCTGCTTTGGAGCATCGAGGAACATTTCAAGAATTGCAGTTAGTTGATCCAAATTATAAATGGTTTCCAACAGATGAAGAGTGGAAAAAGGTTCATCGCATATCTCTGTTTTTAAAACCGTTTTATGATATCACTACATTGTTTTCTGGATCTCATTATCCTACTGCTAATTTATATTTTCATGGGGTTTGGAAAATTCAGCAGTTGATTTGTGAAGAAATGCATAGTCAAGATGATGATTTTGTGCAAATGGCTATGAAAATGCATGATAAATTTAACAAATATTGGGAGTGTTACAGTTTTGTTTTGAGTTTTGCTGTGATATTGGATCCACGTTTTAAGTTGCAATGCCGAAGTTAAAGGAGTATTTAGCTGAAATCAAGTACTTGAGCTGTAATGCATTTCTGAATTATGACAAGTAGTTGGAATTGCATACATAAATTGTAAAGCATTTAACTTCTGCATTCATATGCTTCCTTTGCCCGCTGCAGGTACCATGCCATTACCAGTGCTTACTACAGAGGAGCTGTTGGTGCTTTACTCGTGTATGATGTCACTAGACGTTCTACCTTTGAGAATGTTGAGAGGTGGTTGAGGGAATTGAGAGATCATACTGACCCTAATGTTGTAGTTATGCTCATTGGAAACAAATATGATCTTCGACATCTTGTAGCAGTTTCAACTGAGGATGGTAAAGCTTTAGCAGAGAGGAAGAGCCTCTTTTTTCATGGAGACATCTGCACTGGAAGCAACCAATGTGGAAAATGCATTTGCTGAAGTCCTGACACAAATATACCGCATTGTGAGTAGGAAGGCAGTCGAGGCCATTGATGAAGGTGCTCCTTCATCTGTTCCTCCTAAAGGAGAGACAATCAATATCAAAGATGAGGGATCTTCTTGGAAGAGATTGGATGCTGTTCAAGCTAGAGCTTGCATGGAAATCTTCAAGGACAATGGCTCTTGCTGCATAAGTCTTGTACATTACATCGTTCAACCAGCAATATTGTTCATTTGATTGTCCTCTTTGTCTTGGATCATATAAGATGACAGTTACATGGAAATACTTTAGTATTTTCATGAAATTCTTACTTGGTAGGATCAGGAATGGGTATAGTTACTTGGTAATACAAAAAAAAAAAAAAAAGTAACCAAAATATATAAATGGATTATAAATGGATAATTGGTTTTTATATAATCCATTTAGATCCATTTATTAAATGGATCTAAATGGATTGGATAAATTTCATCCACCATCCATTAAGTTAAAACAAATTATGAACCATTTATCCATAGTGCCACCTCTAGTAAATCCCCTCGTGTTTATATAAAGGTCAAGAAATCTCCTTAATATTCGAAAACACCCATTGACCTTCCTATGCTTTGGATTAAATTGGGACTTGGACGGAAAATATTCAAATTAACCACACTCGCTTAATACATGAATATGATTGTCCATCGCGATTTTTTGCCTAAAAGTTGGAACTTTTCTTCCAAAATACCTTCTTCTTTTTTTTTAATTCCTTTTGCTTTCCTTCTCTCTTGCTTTGAATTGAAATAGGGGTGAGCAAATTTGGTACGTACCGAATTCATAACCGAATTCAAATTCAATTTGGTAATTTAAAATCGGGCATTTGGTAATTTGGTACAAATTCAATACGTACCGAATTTACCAAATTTTAATATGGTATGAAATAGGTAATGAGATTATGAATTTGATAACAACCGATTTCGCATTCAAATTCGGTAAAATGAAATAGGGTACCGCATTATCGCATTCGAATACCAAATTAGTTTATAAAATTATATAATATATAGATAAATGCTATTTAGTATTAGTATATATTACTAATATATTATTATATTATATAATAAATGCTATTAATAATAGTTAGTATATGGTATTATCATGTATTTATAATAATAATAATATATAATAATGTACAATATATTATTTTAGTATTTGTTAATTGTTATATGACTATAATAATGCAAATATATAGTAATACATAACAATATAACATAAGTATAACACTTATTATTTTATACATGAGTAACATGACTAGAATTAGATAATAATTAATACATATATGTATAATACTAAATACTAAATATTAAACAATAAACATAATTAGTAATTAGAATTTAGATATTGGTAATTTAATACATCATTCATGTTTGAATTATTGAATATTTGAATGCGTAACCTATAACTTATAAGTATTAGTGTGCTCTAAATTTACATTATATATTTAACATAAAAATTCATATTCTCTATTCACTAATCTTAAGGCTTTAAGTATAGACAAGACAACTAAGCAGTGTAAGTGAATGTATATGAATTGCAAATCAATGTATTAATGTATTGACTTTCACAATAACATATGTAAGTAAATAATTTTTATTTTGATTTGAAATAAATTATAAGTTTGTAACTAATATTACTTATTATTATTCATTGTAAATTATAAATTCATAAATTATCACTAATCATTGTACAGTCTAAGGTTTATTCTAGTTTAAATTAATCACTTTTTATGTGTTCCTTAAATCATAGACTAAGGATTCTAGGTATAAGTGATCAAATAAATGCCAATTAAATCACAAAATGATTAGAACATAAGTAATGTGTTAAATTATGAATAAATTTAGGGATCAAATCAGTAATAATTTTTAAATCATTGAGGAGCATAATGAATGTATTATAATTTAGGAGCCCTAATTTGTAAATTAAAAATTACACAATCACTTCCGTCAGTTGAGGTGAATTTGGGAAAAGTCGGGTTATGAGGTTATCACTTATTATTTAGGAGCCCCAATTTTTTATTTTTTATTTTTTTTTTTTGTAAATGAATTCTGTTTAACCGAATTCATTACCATTTTCGAATTCGAAATCAGTTACGAAATGAATTCGATTATAGTCAATTCGAAATTGAAAGCGGTTTAAATTTCTATAAGTCAAATAACCGAATTACCGAATTTGTACCGTTTGCTCACCCCTAAATTGAAATAGGAAGTCAGAAACATGCATTTTCTCCCCCACCCCTTCCCTCCCTTTTTTACTTTCCTTCTCTTTTCTTTCTCTTCCTTCTCTCTTTTTCTTT
Organism: Coffea eugenioides; assembly: GCF_003713205.1. NCBI lineage: Eukaryota > Viridiplantae > Streptophyta > Magnoliopsida > Gentianales > Rubiaceae > Coffea > Coffea eugenioides. The sequence continues at coordinate 47,775,424 of NC_040040.1, forward strand.
TCCCTTTTTCCCTTTTGTCTTTTTTTTCCTTTCTCCTACTCACGAACTAGAACGTCATTTTTCCTTTTTCTTCTTTTCTCTTTTTAGTCTTAATTTTCACTTCTCCTCCCAATCTAATTCCTACAACAATGGAGATGCTGCTGCCGTCAGCCACTTACCGTCGCTGTCAGCCTCCTGCTGCCGCCATCCCATCACTTTAGATCAGAACTTCACAAAATCTTCAATTCAAATTCTATTTTTCATGTAGATTTGAATTATGGCATCCAACTTGGCTAAAAATGGCTAGAAAGTAGTTCAACAGGCGTATAATCAAAATAGATCTAGTCCTCTATTTCCATCGAATCACCACTAAATTTAGTAAAATTCATACTACAATCATCCTTAGGAGTCATAGATCGAATTTATAGCATCAATTTAACACAAAAAATGCATGATAATGCTGATAAAAATGATGAAGATGACCTAGAGAGGTGATGGTGGAGATGGTTGATATAGATGATGACTATACAACGATGAAGATAATGATGACAGGATGACGATGGTGGAAGTAGCGACCTTCATGGGGTTGGCTGGATCAAATGAAGGAAGACGAAAAGAAAAGGAAATAAGAAGAAAAAAATGTAAAACAGAAAAAAAAGAAAAAATAAACAAGTTTTTTAAATCTTCGTTGAACCTAAATTTTACTTTCTTCTTAATTGATTCAAGAAAGTTTTTAAAATTTTAATTGAGTCCTTAACCAATTTTTGGTATAGTTTGAAAACAAGGTTAGTAGAGGAATTTTACATACGTTGTTAATTTGGATGGTTTCCGTTTGACTTCCAAATTAGTCCAAACCATCGGGAGTCTTTTGGATAGGGGTGTGCAAAATCGAAAAATTCCGATTTACCGACCGAATTCGAATTGAATTCGGAATTTTCGAAATCGGTAAATCGGAAATCGGAATCGAATTCGGATTTTCCGAATTCATATATTTCGAATTTGGTTCGAATTCGGTAATGGATTTTTTCAAATCGGAATTTCCGATTTCGAATTCACAATTCGAAATCGGAATTCGAATTCCGATTTCGATTTCAAATTTGTTTTTAATATATAAATATATTTTTTATACATGTAATATAAAATTTATACTATATAATATTATATAAAATTTATATAATATAATATAATATAATATAAAATTTATATTATATAATAATATATAAATTTTTCCGAATTCGGTGAAATCGGAATTTACCGAATTCCGAATTGAATTCGGTATGAATTCGAATTCGAAATTGGTGAATTCGAAATCGAATTCGGTCGAATTATCAGGTACCAAAATTTCGAAAAATTCCGAATTCAAACTTCCGAATTACTGAATTCGAATTCGATGCACACCCCTACTTTTGGATGTTTCTAAATAATAAGGAGGTTTTGTGACTTTAGACAAAACAACAAGAGGTTTTAGTGTATTTTACCCTATTTTTAATTTTTTATCATTTGTCATTTATCTACTCTACTTCTACTCCTACTTCAGTCTAATCTAGGGAGAAATCTAACTGGGCTTACAGAAAAATTGACGGGGTTGAACTATTATGGTACTAGACGAATGCACTATGTACCCTATTTTTATTTGTTGTTTGAGAAGATTATTTCAATTGCAAGATTGCTACAAAGTTGGATGTTTTCATTATATTCTTTTCTTTTTGGTTTTTCAATGAGGTGTGATTATTTCTCTTTGTATTCGGAAAATATAAATTTAGGGAATTGTGGAGAATCGGCTAGAAAAAAAAAAGTCACAGCAGTAAAACACAGAGAGATTAGAAGATGTCTAAAGAAAGATGGACTAAAAAGGAAATACTCTAGTTAAAACCCAAAGGAGTGAGCCAAAAAGATAGAGTAAAAAGAAAGCATTTAAAACAGAAGTTCGAATGTAAAAGTTTGGTGGTCATAGTGAATTTTTAAGATTAAAATAGTTTTTTACTTTAAGGGTACTTTTGTCACTCAACCAAAGTTGCTCTCATTGTATATCATTTGTTTTGACAATAACACTGGCCTTTTATCAATTTTTTTTGAATGACTAGGAAGAAAACGTATACATATCCTTTCCATGCTAATTAAAAAGATGAAAATGAAATTGAAATATAACTTATGATTTATACACATATAAAATATTAAATTTATAACACCCGACACAATTCTTGAATCTTTTTTTTCACTTAAGTAATCTAGATAGGGAACATAAAGGAAATTGTTATTTTTTCTTAAATTTTTTAGTAGGGAAGAGGTGGATTTAAGTAAGGGCCTCCAATGTTTGACCCCGTACTAAAATTGTAGTGGAGAGAAACTACCACCTTAATAAATTTAATTTAAAAATTATTTTAAAAATCAACACCACTCTTAATATATTCATCACTTTTGTTAGTTATACATAAAATTTTGTATGAAATTGACTAAGTTTTACCATTTGATTAATCATTACTAATTTTGTGTACAATTTTGGTGGCGTTTGGTTCGCACATCGAAATTGGATTCGGATTCGGAATCGGATATCTTGGGTTTGGAATGAGGTCATTCATTCCAATACATTTGTTTGGTTCAAGTACCTGGAATGTGTATTATTATTATAGTTGATGTTTGGTTCGTCGACTCTTTCGGAATGGAATATAATAAATATATTATAAATCACATTATAAATGGTAGTTATTGGCTCTTTGTAAATGAGATATAAGAAATTTTTACTAATTAAATATATTAGTATAAATGTATTAGTAAATTTAGTATAACTGATTAATAATTTCTATTAGTAAACATGTATAATTATTAGTATAATTGATAATATTAATTGTATTACACAAATTAATATACATTATATAATATATATAACTAATATTATTATTATTATAAGTTTGTAACTAATTAAATTAAATATTATATATATAATTAAATATAAATATACAAATGTTATAATATAAATATACAATTATAATTATATAATATATACAAATATTAATTATACAAATATTTTATATAAATGTAATATATATTACATATTAAATATAGTTGTTATTATATATTATTATATTTAAAATAATAATAATAATTATTATTATATAATTTATTAATATTACATACATGTATATATTATAATTATACGCACATATAATATACATTTATAAATATACATATATATTATAAATATATTATTATATAATATTAATAAATTTATAATATATATTATATAAGTATAATTATATTTAACTAAATAATTATAATATATAATTATATAATATAATAATATCATTATTATAAGTTTGTAACTAATTAAATTAAATATTATATATAATTAATTATAATTATATGAAAGTTATAATATAACTATATAATTATAATTATATAATATATAAATATTAATTGTACTAATATTTTATATAAATATAATGCATATTAATTAGATATAGTTATTATATATTATTATATTTAAAATAATAATTATAATTATAATTATATAATTTATTAATATTATATACATGTATTTATTTTAATTATATGCACATATAATATACATTTATAGATATACATATATATTATAAATATATTATTATATAATATTAATAAATTTATAATATATATAAATATAATTATATTTAACTAAATAATTACAATATATATTTATATAATGTACTAATATTATAATTATAATATATTATATATATGTATATATAATATATATAATATATATAAATATTAATTATATCATTGTATAATTATAATATGTAATTGGATTTGTTTCTTGGAATCAAACTTGGGAATCAGACAAAACCCACCAAAATACTTGGGAATGGAGAAACACCAAATTTTTAGAAATCATTCCAAGATTTCAATTCCCATTCCAGTGAACCAAACACCATTTATGGGGTTCATTCCATTCCCCGAATCCGATACCCTCTTACCAAATGCCCAATGTTTCAAAAAAATTGAATGCCAAAATATTCTTTAAAAAAAATTAGTTTTTAGCATATTGATCTGGAGATCAAAAGAAAGTCAATGGCACAGTTGGATGATTTATAAAATTTTAATAATTTAAATAGAAGTAAATTGAGAGATCAATGGAGAGAATCCTATCCCATCATGTAAAATCAATTATAGGATTGGCATTAAAATTAGCTAAATAAAAATGTATTAGAGATTGGTGAAATTTGAATTCTCATAGAAGGTTGAGGTTCATATATTCATTAAATTAAAATACAAGTTAGTAATGCCAAGTATCAAGACCAAGGCATATCGGCTCTACAATTCATAAGTACATATTTAGTTGTCTTTAAGAGGCTTTAAGGGTCTGGCTCATATTTTTAGAGGTGAAAATATGGGATCACTCGCTAGGTTTTTTGGAATTAAAGAAGCTCCAGAAATTTCTAGTTGTCATAAGCCATTTTATACTAAATAAATAAACAAAAGACCACAGTTTCAGTTTTTCTCCAATTTTTGGTGGGCTTATGAAGTTTAACGCATCGCTACTTCCAAAATCTCAGCCTTTCAACTTTCAATGGAATCACTAGTTACTACATTAGTTACTTTTGGAATCAAGAAATATGGAAACTGCACTTTTGGAAGCAAGACTATATTTAGTTTCCATAAAACGTACCTACCTAAAAAACAGCAGATTCCCCATTCGATATCTTTCCTTCAACTACGTTCAAATATGGAAACCAACGAATTTGGCAACTTCTGTATATAATACTAGAATCTCTTCCCCAAATGTCTATATAAACAGGGATGCATGCAGTCCAACAACTACAACAAAGCATAGATCTCTCTACAGAAGAAATCTTGGTACAACACCATCACCCGATTTCACCAATGTCTTTTTTACGAAAGCTTGTGAAGAATCCAGCGAAGAAACATTACAAAACTAAGTTTGATCCTGAGTTGGGCACCTATTATTGCCCTTGCGACTACCACGAACAAGAGCAAGAGAAAAAGAGGCAAAAGCAGGCTGCAAGGGGAGTGCAAAATGCCGTGAATTATTATGATCGCGATGCGTACGTGAATCGAGAGACCTATTACTCCGGCTGTAGCTCACACGACTACTCCCAAACCCATGATCATGAATATCATCACTGTTCTCAAGAGCCCGAGACGTGTTCCTCGCAGAGCCCTGAGCCCGAGCCTGAGCCTCAGCCTCAGCCTGGGATGTATTTAACTTGGAAGCCTGAGGTGGAGCAGGAGTCGCAATACAGTACTGAATCTGAATACCATTCTGCACATGAGAATGATAATTTTCAGGGTAACAGGCGGGATGAGAATACTAATACCCGTAGCTGGCGTTATGGGGATGATATTTATGGAGACCGTGATCAGTGGGAAGCCAATTCCAGCATAGAGTTCTATAAATTTCTGGGGTGGTCGTGAGACTTTAGATAATGTTTTGATGCAATTATTTGGCAGAATTCTATAAATCTGCCAAGCAGGTTTATGTAGGTTGATTACTAGTCTTCGTTTTTTCGAACGTTATTTATACTTGATAGTTTCTGTCACTAGTAGTCAAGTACTTAAGCAATAGGATTTTTCAACTTCGGATTCACTATCTGTTTCTTTTATTCTTGATATATAATAAAACTTGAGTCCATGATTTTGTTGTTTATGTATCATCTTTCCAGTATCTGAATTCTAGATAATGCCTTGCAAATTAAAGGTCCATTGACTATACTCCAAAATGATGAGGATTTACTAATAATGTTGACCAATTAGAAGAAATACCACACTTGCAAAAAAGATGAACTTCATAAACACTATATTTAGTACCCGTAAACGTGTAATCAACTAAGCCAAAACAGATTGACAAATAACATGTTTTGATTTCCTTAGTGGATGTTTTGATTATTGGAAGCACAAATTTTCGAGTTTTTGGGTATAAATGAACATTTTTTCAGAAACATAATGGAAATAAGGAAATTACCTATTACTTCCACCGTTCCTTAAAATAAAAAACTCTTTGTTGTTGTTCATTCATTTTCAAACTTCCATTTGTCTCGGAGGTTTCCTTTTTGGCAGGTTTATATAGTATTCCTTTTCTACTTTTTTCTGTTGGGTTAGTCCTGAATAAGAGCTATTGATAAATCGATTTGGCTAATGCAGGTCCATCACGAGTGCCTAAGAGATGCTTGACGGATCTCAAGTGTTAATTTTTTTTTTTTTGAAAAAGTATAGTTAATTTGAGAAAGTATCAACATTTAGAAAGTATAATAATTGTAATTATGACGTGTATTCACATGGTAAATAAGGTGTAATTTAAGGGTAACTAACGAGTGCAGCTGTTAAAAAATGTTGTTTTAAATTTTAACATCAGAACTCAAAAAAGGAAAGGAAAAATATAAAATGTTCGATCCGTCGAATTACTAATAACTTTGGATTAACTATTTTGAACCCGTGGTTTCAGTTTAAAAAGGTATTGAGCCAACCCAATGGCCATGGGGTGTTACAATTGGTATCAGAGCAAACCTTACATGTTCTCTGCACGAAGTGAGCCCGGGGCCAAGTGGTGTGGTTTTGACTACGCAAGAAAGTGTAAAGAATTAAGTGTTGTACGAGACTAAGCATCAGGTTGGACGAGAGTCATCTCTAGAACCCATACGAGCCATCTTTAGAATCTGCACATGACTAAATGGTCCATTGGATTGCAATGAATTTTGCAAGGTTGCAAAGTTCTAAAAGGTGGGGAGAGTGTAATATCTCACATCAGAACTTGAAAGAGGAAAGGAAATATATATAACGTTCAATTACTAATAACTTTGGACGAATCATTTTGAACCTGTGGTTTTAGCTCAAAAAAGTATTGGGTCAACCCGATAGGCACGGGGCGTTACAAATAGTATTAGAGTGAATTTCGCTTGGTCTTTGCATGGGGTGAGTCTAGGACCAAGTGGTGTGTTTCCGACTATGCAAAAACTACAAGAAACTAAGTGTTGTGTGGGGCTAAGTGCAAAATTGGACAAGGCCACTTTTAGAGCCCATACGAATTACCTCTAAAATCTGTACATAACTAAGTGGTTAGTTCGATCGCAATGGCCTTTGCGAGGTCGCAAAATTCTTAAGGTAGGGAAAGTGTGATATCTCACATCAAAACTTGGAACAGAAAAGGGAAAATATACGTTCGATCCGTCGAGTTACTAATAATTTTGGGTTAAACATTTTGAACCCGTAGTTTCAACTAAGCCTGTCAATGGGTCGGGTCTAGACCCGGATCCGGACCGGATCCGTGAAATTATTGCGGGTATGGGTAGAGATTTAATTCCGTTTCCCGGATCCGGATCCGGATCCGTTTTGTCAAACAAAAAAACGGGTCGGATACGGAATATAGTATTCCGACCCGTATTAGACCCGGATCCGGATATAAATGAATTAATAATTTAAAAAATATATATTTATCAATATAATTTGATTAGGGTGATGTATTTTAATAAAGTTAATTTGATTTCTTTTCTTATTTGGTTTTTTCTTTGCATTAGTTAGAAATTAGTTTACAAATATATTTTTTTCTCATTTTTATTAGAAATTATAAATTTTGGTAAATTTGTTCGGGTAGACCCGGATCCGGATCCGGACCCGCCGGATCCGGATCCGGAACATAGAATAAAAGACCCGTCGGGTAAACGGGTCGGATCCGGATCCGGCATAGTAATTCGGGTCCGGGTCCGGAATAATGAATTCCGGCCCGGACCCGGCCCGTTGACAGCCCTAGTTTCAACTCAAAAAGGTATTGGCCCAACCCGGCGGGCGTGCGGGCATTACATTTATTGTGAATGATTAATTGGCTTAATTGTTATGCGAATTTTTTTTTATAGTATATTGCTTTATTCTGGTGCGCATTCAACCGTAGCAGTACCAGTTTCGGAGGGAAATGCACTTCTTCGTGCAATTTCTCGATCAAGTTTTGGTGGCCGCGATCTTTTGGATCATTTAACAGCTCTAATAACTGAGGCGCCTCACGATTCTTGTTTTTGTGCAGACAGATAATGAAACTTGTGCAGAATAAAGCAGCTTACGTTGCTCTGAACATCCAGCAAGAACTGGAGTTAGCAAAGAAAATCCCTTCACCAGTTAATGAGGAATATGAGTTGCCTTGCGGGCATTTCATGAATTTCCGTTCACAGAGATTTCGAAATCCCGAGGCTCTCTTCCAGCCTTCTTCTGCAAGATTCGTTAAAGATGGGGAAAACGTAGGTGTGCATAAAATGATCTTCAACAGCATCATGAAATGTGACATTGGTATCAGGAATTATTTGTTTAAGAACATTATGCTTACTGGTGGCTCGACTTTGTTTCCTGGTTTTGTAGAGGGTATTACCAAAGAAATCAATCATAAATTTGCCAATAAGATGTTAAAGAATGTGGCACCGCCCAATAGGATGTACAATGCATGTGTTGGAGGTTCAGTTCTAGCATTACTCAACACTTTTGAACAGGCAAGTCCTTTTAAGACTCAATTTTATGTTAATTTTTCCAAGTTTCTGGTACCTAATTCATAAGCAGTTAACATGGTCTTGATTATTGGTGACGTGGTTTAGGTCAGTGTTTTCTGTATAATGACTCGTACTAATCACCAATATACAATTCATTAGTCTAAATGGAGAGGGGTTTGATCAAAAAGGGTATAATAATCAAGGTTGAGACTTTTGAATATAAAGTATCTTTTGCACTGCAAAAGCAAACTTGCAGCATATAGGAATTAACAAAAGTTTCGAAAACCTATTGAATGAGATAATTTCACACTAGATAAAATTTAGGGTTAATTCCACTTTATCCCCCCAAATTTTGGACAATTACCCACTTTAGTCCCTAAACTTTAAAATGAGACACTTAAGTCCCTAAATTTATAAATACCTCCCAATTAAGGAAAATTGTTAACAGAATCTTGAATGTCGTGGTGGTCGAAGTGTCCCATTTTATAAGGGTTTAGGGATTTAAGCGTCTCATTTTATAAATTTAGGGATTTAAGTGTCCCAATTTATAAGTTTTAGGGACTTCAATGTCCCATTTTGAAGTTTAGGGACTAAAGTGGATAATCGTCCAAAGTTTGGGGGGACAAAATGGAATTAACCCTAAAATTTACATAAGATCGTGAGGATCTTTGTTTTAAAACCAATCATTAAATTTATTAAATAGTTGATCCGGACCGAAATAAAATTTCTTCCTAAAGTTAGCCTCTGGGTCAATAAGACTGATTACTCCTGCTTATTGAAAGGTGTGTTATTCCTCTTTCACCAAAACATGTTGTAATAAACCAGAAAAGGATTTGTATTTGAATTGATGAATCGTTCCCAATGGTTTAGCAATTTGACAATCAAAGTGGTGATATAGGCTTACTTTTTGGTCATTAAGTTATTTTCATCAAGATCAAAGAAAGATATAACAATATCTTAGAGTAGTGTGCACAATTTTAAGACCCCAACATCACACATTCACACTTCACATAAAATGGACAATCCTTCCTAACAAACCTTGAAAGTCATTGCAATCTCAAACAAGCATTTGCATACATATGCAAGCTTACAAAAGTAAAACCGGAGGAAGTCAAATTTTGACAAAATACCTCTTCGATTTTGGTATATTTTAGGGTGTTTTTTTTATAAAAGAAAAACTCTATTAGAAAATCTTTCCATGGGATGCCTTTAGGGTGATTATAGAAATCGTTTGGTATTTTTGTATAGGATAATACACCATCTCCGATATGCCAAACGGAACTTTATACCCTTTTTCTCCATAGATCCTTTTAATGTGTTTTTTGAACGTTTTTACTTAAATATGCTTTTTAAGAAATTGTATTTGTATAAACTCCACACAAGGGTCCCAAAAAAATTGGCTTTCAAACAAATCCACGTCCAAGGCGGCTATTATATATGTCTTTTTGGAAAATGATAAGAAGACTAAGAAGTTATAAAAGAAGATTGATTGCCCATTTTTATATGCGTTGTGTTTTTTGGCAGTATTATACTAATTTCTACTGAATTTTCCAGATGTGCATCTCAAGGTCTGAATACTGGGAACGTAGACCATCTGTGGTGCACCAAAACTACTTATGAGCTTTATAATCGCTGAAGTAAATTATCACTTCCATCAATAAAATAAAATATGCAGTGTATTTTTTGTTATTCCTTTCTGTTGAAGAATGGCTAGGTATACAGTTGAAATTCAAACTTTTAGTAGAACCACAAAGTAGCTCAATGAGAAGTCTTGTTTACATTGTGCAAGTGTAATGTAATCCATTTTCGATCTAGTGATCAGGGAGGATTTTTAGAATCTTTTCCACTATTAAGTTTATGGTTCAAATTTTGTGTGTGATAATCGGGAATAGGAAGAAGGGGTGGGACAGTAATTAAAAAAAAGTATTCCATTAATCGATAAATGCATAATTATATTTATCATTGTACAAATATTGAAAAGTTTCCCAATTTTGGAACGTTTAGAGAATAGGGTTCTGTTTAATTTAGTTCCACAAGGAACAGTTTTGTGATTGAACTGAAGAGATCACATTCCTTGAATGAAAAAAAAAAAATGAAGAGATCACATCTAAGTCACTCATGGCTTTTCATGGGCCCAAGTTCCCCTAGAATAATGTTAGATCTGGGCCTGGTAGCATTAGGATAATGCAGCATTCGGGCTCTTATTGAACAAGCTTCGGCAGATCTTCCCCTTTTGTTTTTTTAATCACATTCCACAGAAATCCATCTTCTGCAAACGATTTCCTGATTTCAATCACAATCTCATAGTAATTAAACCCAGCCGGAGACGAACCCAATGAGGCAATCTGTCAAATGATTCAGCAATTGAATCGTGGGTGCAACGGTTGACCTGTTTCTTATTTAATTTAAATAAAATGATGTATATATTTTTTGTTTAAAGTAATACGATCAGTGTATAGATGGTTGAACCGATCGCTTTCTAAATCTTATCGGTTAAACCAAAGGTGTGAATGAGTAATCAACTAGTTCCTTTGTTGACCAATATAATTACTAATTCAGACCAGCTCAGTTTGGTTAATTAGGTAGACCGATTGAACCATCAGACCGGGTTTGATTATTATGCACAACCTACTATCGAGCCCAATGGAAAAACAAGTATTTTGAGTTCGCAAACTTTTGCTCCAAAATTCCTATGTAGACGACTTCCAAAGTTTTTAAAGATGTTGCTTCTAATTTCAATATTGGTTATAAAATTTAGTTAGTAATTTTGGTCATTGGTTAAACAATCTGGAAAAGAAATTTAAAGCAAACCAACTTATGCTTGAGACCTCACCCAACCCGAAGCTTGAAGCTGAGATATTTTTCTTAACAATGACTGCAACAAATTACTTTACCAGATTCATCTCAATTTGGTGCAAATTTTTCAGATCAACTTAATAGAAGATAGTGACAAAAACTCGTCTCTTTTCCTATACAATTTCCTGAAACCCTGATTCCTCAACCAAGATGATTGGTAAGTGGATTCTAAACTATTAAAATTGTTAAACTTTTAAATTCAGGTCATTAACTTCATAGGCTTACATGACTAAGCAAGTAATAAAAATCAAAATGTGCCGTTTCAGAACACCACTTGTACTATCAACTACTGAATATTCCTTCCAACTTATAATTTCATTCAAGGCAGAGAGTAAGATTTTAGTCCTGCAAAAGATGCTAACTTAAGTGTTAAAATCTTGTGAATACAAGCCTCAGTCTTGTCCAATTCAAGAAATGGTTTTAAATCTATATAATCTTGTTGGATTCTCTTTCCTCGTGGTAGATTATCTTGGATATTGATTATCTTGAGCTCTACCGGAATAACCATTAGGTGCACAAGAAACAGTAATGTGGACCATTGAAAATAGCAGTTTGATTATTCTTTCTCTGGATAGAATGCTTTGCAGCAGTTAATTGTTTGATTATTCTTTCCCAGGATAGAATGCTTTGCAGCAGCTAATTGTTGCATCTGTCTCTCTCTCTCTCTAAGACTGTTTTCCCCCGTTAGAGATTTTTTTTTGACAAATCACACATAGCCCCTATAGATTCACAAATTATCATATAACCCTGCTAACATTTCACACAAATTTTTTTTTGACAAATCACACATAGCCCCTATAGATTCACAAATTATCATATAACCCTGCTAACATTTCAAAATATCCATCACCCCCTATAGTGTCATGTAAAATGAAAACTTGAGAGAAAATAGCACACAAAACATCATTAGTTGAAATACTAGTAATGCACTTACTTAAACACAAATTGGAACAGCAGACGAACCACCTTCCATAAAATTATAGGAGGGTCATGCAGATAAATGCGAAAATTATAGTAGTTAAAGTAAATGCAAATAAGAATTATAGGAGTGTTAAGTGAATATTATGGTTCGATCACACACATTTTAGAATGCGTTTGGTTCAACAAACGTAGCTGTAGCTATTGGTGCTTTTGCCCATTTTTCACTTTATATAAAATCATATGGGGTTATGTGGACATTCTAAACCCTTGAGGGGATCATGTGACCATTTGAAAAACCAAGGGGTTAAGTGATTTATTTTTCCTGGAAATTTATTCTAGACAGTGAATCATATATATAGGTATCAGCATGTACAGTCTTTTCTTTTTATTGCAATTTATTCTTTTGTTCATGTTATCATGGCTTTAAAGTCCATGTATTAATTTTATGATATAAATTTTGTTCAGGTAAGAAGGTAGTCGACTGAACTGGGGAAAGCAACAGGCTTTTGTCAAACTCGAAACTTTTGCTAGCAGCCTAGCAGTTCAGCCTCCAAATACAAATGCAGAAAGCCTACTGCTATCAACAATACTTAGTATACTAGCAAATAGAAATCTTTCTTCTAGCCGTAAGAAGGACTCAAAGCATCCTACAGCTCATTGAAACTAGATCACCATGAACGATTTCAGTATCTACTTTGTCCCTTTTTATCTTACATGCAAGTTTTGAATAGCATAGTCCAATATGTATGTTAATAGCATGGTTAGCTAACAAATATCATGCTTACTTCTTTGTTAAAGCTTCGATGCTATGGAAGCTAGCACTGATAAAGTATGATTACGCAAGTATTGAAATAGTATCATCCAAAAATATTTGTTCATTATAAATTTTATATGGCCAATCTCACGAAAATACGTGAGGCCCCATTGAAGTAGTTATACTCAATATCCTAGTTATTTTTACATTAGGTTTCTTAGGATTCCATGCAAAAGTGAAAAAAGAAAAAAAAAAAAGGAAAAGAAAAAAGGGACTGCACTGTCCAGTAGTTACCTCTAAATCTAATACAATTTCACTTGTCCTTTCCAGAGGAGCCTCTGCTGTTAGTTAGGTTTAGGATGTAAAGTAAAATGAATCCATGTCTTTCCCTAAAAGGAGGTATGTAATGTGCATCTTTGGAATTCAGAGAAAAATAGTCGATCAATAATAGACGCAAATTAAGAATCTAATAGTTAGTTAGGTTTAGGGTATGGGGCCTGGCCACCGCCTTGACTAACGAATATATATCCAGGTGGTCAGCCCATATCGTTATTGGTCTCGGTACAGCCAAGTTGACGCATTACTTCGCATGATGTGACATGTCCGTATGGATTAGTTGCTTTTAGGGGTGTTTTTAAAATATTTTATTAATAGTGTATATGAAAAATTTTTATTAAAAATTTTTTTGAAATACTTGATATATTGTATGGATAAAATGTTTTTTGAATTGTTTTTATTTGTGTGTTACTGTAGTATTGTATTTAAAAAACTTGTTTTTGAAAAATAACCCAATTCAAATGCATGCGTCACTACAAGAAAATTGGTCATCAGTGACAACTTTTCTCTGTGACGAAACAAAGTTGTCACAAAAGAGGATCCTTTATTGACGACTTTCTAACTCGTCACAAACCTCTAATGGGAGCCAACTCATTTGTGACGACTTTTCTAAGTCGTCACTAGTAAATTCCCGCCAAGATTTAGTAAGAGCGCGGGAGTGTTTAGAACACACAATAGTGACGACATTAAGAACATCATCACTATTGCTTGGCCTATTTACGGACGACTTTTTGTTGTCGTCACTGATCACCAAAAAAAAAGTTATTAGTGACAACATTTTGTAGTGATGACAATAAGTCGTCACAAAAGGAGCTTCTTTAGTCGCGACACTTAAAGTTGTCACAATTGCATCAAAGCAACTAAATATTTAGTGACGACCCATTATTTTCGTCACAAACTACACTGCAAGAAATATGGTCATTAGTGACAACATTTTCTAGTGACGATAAAAGTCATCACAAAACGTGGTTGTTTAGTGACGACAAGTATAGTTGTCATAATTGCTCAAAGCAACTAAGTATGCAGTGACGACCTTGAAAAACGTTGTCACTAAAATGATCTATATAGTGACAACTTGTAATATCGTCACTGTCACTCTACCGATTCGGATTTAGTGACAAGAATTAATCGTCACTGTTTAAAGTACTTATTTTTAAGTCACTTTCAATAATTCTGCTGTGCCACCCTAACTTTTGCGATTTAGTCCCAAATGTTGTAAAAAATTCCATTCATTCCATTATGATACCTTAACTTTTACAATTTAGCCCCATATGTAGTACACCGATTTCTTTAATTCTATTATTACTCCCTAACTTTTGTAATTTAGCCCCATATGTAATTCACCAATTTCATTAATTCTACTATGGCACTCTAACTTTTGCAATTTAACCCCCATATGTAATACACCAATTTTATTATTTCTATTATGGCACCCTAGCTTTTACAATTTAGCCCCTATTTTTTTATTAGGAAATTGCGAATGGTATCTTGATAAACTATGCATAAATATTTTATAATTTTCTCAAACTTAAGTAATAATTTGTTATAAACTCTAAAGATATATCTTTCATTACAATAGTTATAAGGCAGCCAGGTCTTTTTATCAATGGAATAAGAAATTTATGCCAGATTTATCCTTTGTACTACGTGCCAAGTAGTATTAGCAAAGGAATAACAAAGTACTACAAAGTAATTAACAAAATAGCCTTCAGGGAGTGTAGTTTATGGGCAAATGAGCATTATCTATTCAAAGTACCAACTTTTTATGGGCATTTTACTCTCAAACATATAATTTATGATAAATTTATAAATGTTTGTAAGTAAAATTCAAAAAGTGTTACACTGATTTCTTACAAAACGAAAACTGGCAGGTTATCTTTTCAACATAAATTAAATTTTTTTAAAAAAAGAAATGGCCCATAAAGTACCAACTCTTTGTGGGTTTCCTCCATTACATGAACAAATATTCTGCTCTTTATGGGCATTTCACTCTGAATCATTTAATTTATGTTAAATACATAAATGTTTGTAAGTAAAATTCAAAAAGTGTTGCACTAATATTTTTATGAAAGGGAAACTGGTAGGTTTTGTATTTAACATAAATTAAATATGTGAAAGCAAAAAAAAAAAGAAATTACCCATAAATCTATGTCTTGCAAATCTATACTAGTAAAATAGTTTCAAACAAAATTAAACATTAAAATAAACTGTAATTTATACACATTAAAATATCTGTAATTTATACACATTTTGCAACTACTACTTTGTGTTTTCTCTGTAATGAATTTTTTAACTATTGAGAACTTAAGTTTTGTCATGCAAATCTATACTAGTACAATAGTTTTAAACAAAATTAAACATTAAAATAAATGTTTGAAAAAGAACAAAAGTACATTTATCACTTGCAGTAATGTAACAAAATTTTCTCAACCATTATCAATATTTTCACAAAAGTATTAAAAACTAGCAATTGACAATATTAAAAACTAGCAATTTAATTAGTGACGACTTTTCTTGTCATTATAATCTTGAATAAATTAGTGATAACATTATGTCATCACTAAATTTTCTTTGATTTTGACTTAACAATAATGTCTTATTAATAGCATTTGATTATTTTTAATGAAAGTCTGTTATAACCATAGAATTTGACTTTCGTTATTTTCAATTAATGATGTACTTTAGTGCTGCAATTATAAAAAATTGCAGGGCTAAAATATTTGCAAATTATAAAAGTATATTTTCACTTATATGTAATTAACAAATTTTGCCACCTATATTGATGAAAATTTGTGTTTTTGTACTAAAAAATAAAGAATAATACTATAGCAATAAAATCTATGCTTCAAACCAAATTAAAAATAAAAAAAGCATGATGATTGGTCTCAAATGTTGGGAAAATGATTATTTTTATTGAAACTATGTTATAACCATATAATTTGAGTTTAATTATTTTCAATTACAAGATGTTCTTTAGTGCTGCAATTATAAGAAATTAGTATAAAATATTAGCAAATTATAAAAGTACATTTTCAATTATATGAAATTAACAATTTTTGCCACCTATGTTGATGAAAATTTTTATTTTTTGCTAAAAAATAAAGAATAATACTATAGCATTAAAATCTATGGTTCAAACCATATTACAAATCTAGAAAAAAACATGATTTTTGGTATCAAATGGAGGGAAAATGAGTGAAGTCAAAATTTTGATCAAATCATAGTGAAAGTGCCGCGCAACAAAAACAATATCCAAAGCAAAGCAAAGACCAAAGCAGCGGAACACATTCTGAAAACAAAAGCAACGGAACACTTGGTCTGACTTAAAGCAACGGAACACTTGAGACAAACTTTCACCGAGCTGAAGTAAACAAAAGCTTCTGCACTAAGCACCAAAACAGAGCTTCCGCACTGAGCACAAAACAGAGCTTCCGCACGGCCTGATACTTTCACCCACACAACAAATCCGTTCTCTGGCTTCTCACTAGCATCACCATGGCTGTCCAGCATTAAAGTACAAGGTTTTCATTGGAAAGGTTCGTTTTTCTCTCTCCTATACATTTTCCCCAATTTTTCCAAATCCCTAATATGTAAGATCCTTTTTGTTATCGCTACTGAGTCGCCTGGATTAAGCTGTGTAGCTACTTGTTTTAGCTTCAATATTTTGGGTTATCTGACCACAGGTTAGGGTAGTTTAGGATGGTCCGAGGAGCCAGTGCTCCTTATTTTCTGGAATGCATTAAAGAGGGAGGAGACAGAATTGTTGAAAATTGGAATGGAAGCCTATGTTGGGCATTCCGAGAGAAGGGATCGAGTTTTGTTTAAATAACTGGCCAATTAGGTGAGTAGTTCAAGGTTATTTCATTGACAGCGCAATTAATTTTTGTAGGCTTACCCAGTAAGCGAAGTTTTGAGCTTCCATGGTTTTGGTTTGCTGTCGTTGGAAATACTGATATATTAAATTTTTGTGGCCCTATTGCTAATTACGTAATACATGTCTTGGTTGAGAGTTAGGTGTAACCGTGACCAAAATCTTTTTCGTTTTCTTGGGTATATATCCCCTTATCCGATAAGGTTGCCATGAAAGGGGACAGAAATTGAGGGAATGGACGAAGGAATCATTTATGTCCACTGCCCAGTTCTTGTGAATTAGCAGCAACCAAGACTCTAGTCTCAGTGGGTCTATTTTGTCTAATATTTTCAGTTGCATTGCAATAAATTCTGGTATTGTTTTTTTAAAAAGAAAATTTTGGTTTTTGTATATAGGGATCGAAGGGTTAAATTAACACCCTATATCTGAAATCTGCACTTTTGATGGCTTAATAAGTAGCATAGTTATATTGATTATGTACAGCATTAATCCTTCGAAGTGGAGCATAAGCTATGGATTTAGTTGACAAATTGATAAAGTCAAATCGGTCATATTTTATTCAAGTATAATTCTCAGAAGTATGCATGTTAAACAGTGTATATATTTATTCTTTTCCCAAAAATACCAGTTAGGATGATCAAGAAAAAAAATGAACTAGCAATCTAATTTTTGTTCTTTTCTAAAAATCACTGAAGAAATAGATAAGCTAACAATCTAATTTTTCTACAATAAGTTTAACGTTTTGCTTTTGAATAAATGGTCCTCGTTTGATTACTCTAACATTTAAGTGGCACTAGACTATTAAACCACTCTATGGAGATGTTAGATATACATATTCTACAATATTTTTAATCCAGGCTGTCCTACATATTATCACATCACTAAATGACTTTCTGATCTTAGCCGGTGACCACTATTTCATTTAGCTATGGTTTGTTTTTCAATTTACTTGACCGAGCTCAGGTAGGACATTAGGAACTGTGATGAGTCAATTTCAAGCTAATTGTAAAGCGCATAGCCATCAGTGGAAGCTTTAAGGACTTTCACTAACCTGGAATTGGATGTTCTCATATTTAGTTCAAAGTCACGTATTCCTTAAAAGATATGAGCAATTTGAAAACCTGTCTTTCTTGTTAGTAAATTGATTATGCTCAAAGTCCCTTTTTTCCTCAAGATACTCCAGATTCTAAGTTTGTTAAAAGGAGATGCTAAATTTATCTTTAATGGATGTTAAAGAGGCTGGTGGAGAAGGTCTATGCCTTGTATTCAAGTCCTTACATTAGTGGCTTACCATATAATTGGGGATATTCTTGATAAACAGGGTTGGTAACAAAAGCACTGGACGTTTTCTCCCAGTTGCATTTCAGACCAGATATAAGGAGGTTCTTGTAAAGGCACATACTGCTGCATCTGGAGCGGTGCTAAGATTGCAAATAGCTCCTGTTCTTGGTAGGAAAAGGAAACCAATTGAGTGGTCTGAGTTTCAGGTACTGTTCCTTCTTACCATTATTCAGGCTTGAAATTTATATTTGTGCTTTACTCTTCTATTATTTCTGCGTTGGGCATCTTCCCTTTACAAATATATGATGCCCGATCCTATGTTTTTTGAACATGTAGTCTGTTGTTAGCTAGCAAAATCAGCCTATGAAATTGATTATTCATGTTATGGCTTTATCTTTTGTTTGCCAAACTTTTGCATGTATACTGTGGCTGCAGATTCTATTTAGTTTGTTGCCTTACTAATGCATTTGTACTTGAGATGGTTGATTTTTGCTAAAAATGTGTTTTACACCTTGGATCCCATTGCTGGTATTTGAGGAGTTTAAATTTAGTTCATATTACATTGCATTTATTTTCTATATAATGTGGCGGTCATATTCTTTATGGTAGGATAAAGGGCTGCAACAATATGGACAGGAGTTGGATGTCTATTAAGAACTACCTAGACCCCAAGTATTTAGATGGAGTTGATGAATTTATTAAGTTTGCTTTTCTAGGCAAGGATCCTAATTGTAAACTGCCATGTCCTTGCAAAGTATGCAATAATTTTGAGGATCAAACTAAGGAAGTCATGGCCAATCACTTGTGTCGAGGAATTGTTGATAGTTATACTAGGTGGATATATCATGGTGAAGGGTTTGAATCTGATGATGAGAATGATGACATAGAAATAAATGACAACGATAGTGACTTTGACAGTATGGAGGAGCTGTTAAATGATGTAGGAGTTGCTAACTTTGGTGAGAGTTGGAGACATTCACCGGAACTTGATACGGGTGCTTGTACCGAGAAAGAAGGAGAAGCAAGTAGGTTTCTCAGATTATTATCGGAGGCTGAAAAATCTCTATACCCGGGCTGTGAAAAGTATTCAAAACTCTCGTTTATTGTCCATATCCTCCACTTGAAAACAATGAATCGGTGGACTTGTAAATCTACTGATATGTTGCTGAAGTTCTTGCATCAAGTATTTCCTACAGCTTTGATTCCCAGTTCATATTACGAGGCAAAAAATTTCATCCGTGAGTTGGGGCTGAAGTGTGAAAAGATCCACGCCTGTGAAAATGATTGCGCACTCTTTTGGAATGAAAATAAAGGCCTTGATCATTGTCCAAATGAAAAATGTAAAGCACCGCGGTATAAATCTCCAAATTCCAAAATACCTAGAAAGGTGTTGTGTTATTTTCCATTAAAACCAAGGCTGCAAAGACTGTTTGTGAACAAAGAGATTGCTCGGGATATGAGGTGGCATAAGGAGAGACGTGTAGATAATGAGAACATGATGCGACACCCTGCTGATTCATTAGCTTGGAAGGATTTTGATAGAAATCACAAGTCCTTCGCTGAAGATCCTAGAAATGTGAGGCTAGGACTTGCTAGTGATGGCTTTAATCCCTTTGGAACCATGAGCAATTCATACAGTATATGGCCTGTTATCCTTGTTCCTTACAATCTACCTCCTTGGAAATGCTTAAAAGATCCATTTTTTTTCCTATCAATGATTATTCCTGGTCCCAAAACACCTGGAAATGACATTGACATATTCTTTAGACCACTAGTTGATGAGTTAAAAGAGTTATTTGCCACTGGTGTGGAGACATATGATGCCTTCAGGGAGGAGAAGTTCATGTTACGTGCAGCACTTTTGTGGACAATAAACGATTTTCCAGCATATGGCTATTTGTCGGGATGGAGTACAAAAGGGTACAAGGCATGTCCTGTGTGCTTAGATGAGACGACTAGTCTATATCTTAATAATGGTCACAAATGTTGTTACATGGGCCATCGCCGTTTTCTACCTATTGATCATAAATGGCGTCGAGAAAAAAAACAATTTAATGGAGAAAGAGAACATAGACAGCCTCCTAGGACCCTATCAGGTGAGGAAGTCCTCCAACAACTTCTTCGTATTGAGCAAGTTGAGTTTGGCAAGGCACCTGATTTGCTGCAACAGAAGAAAAGAAAACGCGTGCAGAACAGTTCAAATTGGAAGAAGATGAGCATATTCTTTGAACTTCCATATTGGAGTACCAATAAAATTAGACATAATTTGGATATTATGCACATTGTCAAGAATGTATGTGAATCTTTGGTAGGTACATTAATGAATATCCCTTCGAGAACTAAGGACACATGGCAGGCTAGGGAGGATTTAAAAGAAATGGGATTAAGGGAAGAGTTGCATCTACAACCGGGAGGTGGCGCATCTAAAGTTATGCCACCTGCATGTTACACTTTATCACGCCTAGAGAAAAAGAATTTCTGCCAGTTTTTGAGCACTATCAAGTTCCCGGATGGCTTTGCTTCAAACATTCCTCGGTGTGTGAAGACCAAGGAGTGTCAACTTTTAGGAATGAAGAGTCATGACTACTATGTGTTCATACAACGAATTCTTCCAGTAGCAACTAGAGGAATGCTGTCAAAAGATGTATCTCAGATTTTAGTAGAGATCAGCAATTTTTTTCGAAAAATTTGTTCTCGAACTCTCTATCTAGATGAGCTGGAAATGCAGGAAAAAAATATTATTTTAATACTATGCAAACTTGAGAAAATTTTTCCTCCAAATTTCTTTGATGTAATGGTCCATTTAATGGTCCATTTACCCACTAAATCCAAGATTGCTGGACCAGCTCAATACCGGTGGATGTTTCCATTTGAGAGGTACATGCCTCTTATTTTTAATAATGCCTATTTGATTTACCTCCAATTTTCTTATTTTCTAACAACTCGGGCTGAATTTTTTTTGGATAGAAAAATGGGTCAATACAAAGGCTATGTGAATAATAGGGCACGACCTGAAGGCTGTATAGCTGAGCGCTACTTGGATGATGAATGTCTTACATTCATTTCCAGGTATTTGCATGATGTTCCGACCAGGTTTAATCAAACGGAACGAAATATGGAGAAACACGAAGCTGCTGGAAAATTATCTATATTTTCTAGCTTGGCTCGGCCCTTTGGGGCAGCACTGATTGGTTATCTAAGTGAGGTTGAATTGCAAAGAATACACCTGTTCATCTTGAAAAATTGTGAAGAAGTAGATGATTACATGAGGTAATAATATACTTTAATGATAAATCTATGTCGTGTTCTATAATATGTTCTTCATTGCTTGTAATTAAAGTCATTTGATAGAATATGTAACTACTTCTACTACTACAAATTTAGGGAGCATAGACAAATTCTTGAAAAGCAAAATTTATCGAGCGTACAGCAAAGGCTAGACTCGGAGTTTCCAAAGTGGTTTGAAGAACGTGTAAGTATTGGAAGAGATGTTAAAAACTTGTCAATTTCCTTTACTTTTTATTTTAGTAAACTATTAAAGAATCTGGTATGGCTGATGTAGGTCATGTATACACATGCACGTGGAGAATGTACTGATGAATTGTTGTCCTTGGCTAGAGGACCTGATTTTCGAGTCAATACATTTGCTGGCTGTAATGTGAATGGATTTAGATTCCACATTAAGGCTCGGGAAAGAGAAAGAAAGACACAAAATAGTGGAGTTATGGTAAAGGGGGAGCATGCTGATAAAGAAACATACTTCTATGGTATAATTACTGATATAGTTGAGGTTGAATACTCATTTACTCAAAATCGAGTAGTTGTGTTTAAATGTGATTGGTGGGACTTGAGAAATAATTCGGGAATCAAAGTAGACAAGCAGAGCAATATCACTAGCATCAACATGTCAAAAACATGGTACTCAGACCAGCCTTTTATATTAGCATCCCAAGCTGAACAAGTTTTCTATCTTCAAGATTTGAAGCTTGGAGGTAATTGGCATGTTGTAGAGTTAGTTAGTCCACGCTCATCTTATGATGTTCCTGAGAAGCATGAAGATGATTTGGTTGATAACGAAGAGGCTTACCAAGAAGAGTATCATGAAGATTTGATTGGTGTACAAGAAAATCTTGAGTTGGTCAGTTTGAAGAGAGGAGATGTGCAAACTGAAGAAAGGATAGAGGCTGGTGCTATGTTTTTATATAGAATTGTCAGCTAGCCGTGCAAGGCAATTGGATGACAATTTTATTGATAATGATGAGGAAATTGAGCAACAATTCAATTCTGAGGATGAAAATGAACAATTTGTACAAATCAATGACTATGAATCAGATTAAACAATGTTGTTCATTGAATTTCTTAATCAAATTTTTTCTTGTATTTTTTCTGTAGTTTATGATATGTTGTCATGGCTGCTTGTGTTGTTTACGATTTTGGTGGTGCTTGCGTTATATGATTATGTAGATAGATGGCTGGACCGGGGAAAAAGGGAAAATTTACTTTACGACAAAGTCGGGATGCTGGGCGAGGAATTGTGGAGCAAACTGAAGAAAATGTAAGCTGCCAGGTAAAGAAACAAGAGTCATTTCCGGATATTTTCTTTTTGGGTTAAAAACAAAAAAGCCCCCTGTGATAAACCTAATACACAGAAAAGCCCCCCATGGTTTCAAAATATACAACACGACCCCTCATGCTTTGAACTAAATTGTAAAGGTGACGGAATCCGTTAAACTTAACGGAAATGACATATTGGAACCTAAAAAAAATTTTTTATACCTAATTTTTATCAAATATACCTATTCTACCCCTTAACTCTCAATTCTCTCTACTTAGAAAATAAAATAAATGATTTTTTGAGCTGTTTTTTTGTTGAATTATATCAGGGTATTTTGGTCATTTTGACCATTTCCGTTAAGTTTAACGGATTCCGTCACCTTTACAATTTAGTTCAAAGCATGAGGGGTCGTGTTGTATATTTTGAAACCATGGGGGGCTTTTCTGTGTATTAGGTTTATCACAGGGGGCTTTTTTGTTTTTTACCCTTTCTTTTTTCCTAAACTAGCAATTATCATCCTAAACTAGTTACTATTGATAAGTGCATTCTTATGTTATTGTAGCAAGCTAGTGAACCAAAAAATAGTGCAATTCCCAAGACAAGCAATGTCACTGAACCTGTATTAACAAAAAAGTCTTCTAGGATCCGTCTATTTGATGAATCTGAGGTTAGTTATTATTTTTTTCAATCTGCCATTTAGATAAACTGGTTTATGACAAAGCAATTGATTCAGCTTTTACATGTCGCTGTATAATGGTGGCTTAAATTGCTGGATTATAGATTCCTAGTGCATCCTCTGCTAGAGAAAATGCTACAAGAAATTCAGGTATACAAGCTGAGAGTAGACAGATTGCTGAAAAATCTTCAGGCAATGGAATGACATCACAAGAAGCTGCTGGGATGCAAACTGATGGAACTCCTACTTCACAGCATGTTGGATCTAATCAAGCTATTGGTTGTGAAAGCAATGAAACTGGAAGTATGCAAGACCTTGAGTCAAACGGTTCAGGTATGTCAGTTTTACGTGTAATTCTACTCTAATTAACTAATTACTGCCATGGCTGCTATTGTTAGCACTTATGGTCTTGTTTACTTTGTATCTACTAGACCAAGTGACATTAAAAAGAAAAAGAGGATATACGCGTAATATTGCACTATCAAATGAAAAGAAAGCTGGAAAAAAGGTGAACATTACTGTTTCTGAAATAAGTGGAAGACTAGTTGGAGAAGGTGCTCAACGATACATTTCAGAGACATATGTTTTAAGGATACTTGAAATATTTGAATTCTCACATGTTTTAAGAAAATGCCACAACTTCCTAGTGACATATGTGCCCTTATAAGCATCGACCTTGTTCCTCGATCTCGGTCCCACCAAACAAGCTTCTTTATTTATTTATTCTTTTTTAAAAAATCGTACAAGCATGTGAAGCGGGGTCCTGATTGGGGTGAAAGTGCAAGAGATTAATCTTTTACCTATAAACGACAACTAACTTCTTCAAGAACAATTTGAGTTTAGGGGCGTGCAAACTCAAAAAATTTCGATTTCGGAACCGATTTCGAATTGAATTCGAAATTTCGATAATTCGGAATTGAAATCGGTAATTCCATTTTTAAATTGGTCGAAATCGGATCGAATTCAAAAATAAAATTTTTAAAATCGGAATTATTGATTTCGAATTGGGGAATTCGAATTAGGAAATTCGATTTCAATTTCTAATAATAATATTTAAATATAATTATAATATAATAGTTTTTAGAGCAAATTATTCGGTTGGCCATTAAACTTTTGCGATCGTCAAGTTTTGGTTACTCAACTTTTAAAGGTCTGATTTTGGTCACTAAACTGTATAAAGGTAAGATGCGAGGCCATTCTGTTACATTTAACCGTTAAGTTCTTTGATCTGTCCGTTAGTACGATTTCCAAGACAAAAGGCGGGGTCTTTTAAGGAAATTCAAAAGATTTGAGAAATGGGAAAGTTGATTTGCTACCCGACGGCGTCGTCACCGGTGATCCCATGGAGAGACCCAACTTCAACTCCAACAGTGGATCTCTTTTATCGAAGTTCTTGCAAAATAAGTCTTTTTCTCTTCTCAGTCCCGATCGAAGAAGTATTTACTAATCTATTTGTGGGTCATAATCTCTGTCAGATCAAACAAAGACTTTAATCTTGGTTGCTAAAAGCCATAAAAGGGTTGGCTTTACGCCAACAAGGGAAAACAAAAGACCTGCTATGGAGAGACCCAACTTCAACTCCAACTGTGGATCTCGTTGACCAGTCAGCGGCCAGTACCGCCAACAACAATGACGTCGTGGGATGACGTTTCAGGATTAGAGGAGTAGCAGAAAAGGCACTTGACGAGGCTGTAGGCAAAAGGGGTTTTGTGGAAGCATCTAGAGGATCAGAACACGTCGGTCATCTTCAGGTTAAGTCACGGCGGAGAGGTGGAAGCCGACGGAAATTGTCTGTTTACAGCGTCGAGAAAGGCCATGGGGTTCGTTTTAACGATGAAGGAGTTGAGGCGGAGGACGGTGAGGAGGTTCTTGGAGGATCTTGGATCCGCGAGTAATGAGGTCAGGAAAATGATTGAATCGGCAATTAAGCATATGTACTCGCCGGATCTGAAGTCGGGTTGGGGGATCCATGTGGTTCAGGATCTATTGAATGCTATTTTGAACTTCCAAAAGAGACCCTGTCTTTGTCTTGGAAATCGCGCTAACGGACAGATTAAAGAACTTAACGGCTAAATGTAACAGAATGACCTCGCGTTTTACCTTTTTACAGTTTAGTGGCCAGAATCAGACCTTTAAAAGTTGAGTGACCAAAACTCGACGATCGCAAAAGTTTAATGGCCAACCGGATAATTTGCTCTAGTTTTTAACATAACAAGTAGCTTCCCTATCAGATCTGCCATCGCAAAAGCCCTAATCTCTTAACTCACCTTGAGCTTCCGCCGCCTCTTCCTTTATCGCCTCTTCGTCACTGTCTTCCTCAGAGTCTCACCTTCCTGGCTTCCCTCCTCCGCCTCCACCGCTTGACTCACCAACTCAGCTTGCTCTCTCTCACTCTCTTTCACAGTTTCACCACCTCAGTGTCTCACCGCCTCTTTCACTCACCGCATCCATCGCCCATTTCACCTCACTACCTTAGAGATTTCCACTGTCCTTCGCATCACACCTTCATCTTTCTCACCAGTTCTTCAAGCCCGACAGAGACAGACACCATCAGCCTTCATATTCAAGACCGTCGGACATCTTCACGCCATCTTCACTCTTCATCTTCAGCCATCATCAACCTTCACTTGAAGAGGACATTCTGAGGTACGCCAGTGATTTTACTCACCTTTTTCATCTATGTTTCTAGTTTATTTTTCTTAGGCATTTCATCAAGCAGCTTCCAAGCACGTGGTATAGGTTCTGGTTATGATTTTTGGTTGGATCTTTGGTTATGATTTTTGTTTCAGCGGTTCTTATTAGTTATTAGAGATGAACGTTCCATATTTGGTGCAATTTGTTGGCTTACGGTGTTAAATAGTACATTGAAAACTGGGTACACTGTGGTGCACGTAATGTAATTCAAGCCGGTGACTGATTGTTGTTGCAAGCTGCAGTATGAACTTCTGCAGGAAAGAGCAGCTCTCTCTGAGGTTGCAAGGAATTCCTTAGCTTGAATGCTAGTTACCCTTTATTTGAAATTTGGACTGGAATGGTTGTATAAGTATTCTTGTATGTACTATGAAGTGGTAGAGTTCGTGATTTATGGTATTGGAAACAATGGAAAGGCACTCTGGAATGTGGAGTTGAATGTGGAATTGTTATTCAGCTTCCTCTTGAATTTGAGACAGCCGACTCGTTTTTACTTGTGCATTTACTTTTAACAGGTTTTCCGTTTTTGAACAAGAGAGGAGAGGGCCAAAAAAAAAAAAAAGAATTCGGTGAATTCGGAATTCACCAAATTCCGAATTCAATTCGGTATCGAATTCGAAATTGGCATTAGCCATTTCGAAATCAAATTCGGTCGGGAAAATTAAGGGCAAAATTTCAAAAATTTCCGATTTCAAACTTCCGAATTACTGCTTTCGAATTCGATGCACACCCCTATTTGAGCTGTTCGAACCTATCGAACTGTTTTGGACGACTATTTCTTATTGGCAGTTTGGTGGCCTTGCTTGCTGTTGTTTGCTTCCTCGTTATTTCGCTTGTCTTTCTTTCTGTCAGTCCTTTTACTCTTGTCATCCAATGACTTTATTAAACTTTGAAGTCTTCAAGTGTATGTAAAATGCAAGGTTTCCTAAACAGAAGATAAAACAGATCGAGTGGTGAGAAACTGAGAATCGGAGAGCAGGATCAATCCGGAAGATTAGCAGTTTTATCGTGAACAAATGGAAATGGAAGCTGAAACTTCTCCCTCTCACCCTTTTTCTACGGCAGGATTGGGGCCTTGTGAATTATCATGCACCCAAATCCATTCCACTTACCCTTATCAACAGCGGTGGGTTTTCTGGAGCAAATTTTGCAATGACAAAGTACACTGCGGCAAGCCCCGTGTCGCCGCCACTAAGTACCAACGTAGTTCTTTCAGTACAAAGTATGTGGATACTATTTATCACAATTAAATTTTTCATAGCTACTCTGACTCTGATAAACTCCTGTGGAGTAAATTCGAACAATTTAGGACAGAAAAATGTCTAGAAACTATTAGTTTGATGAAAAATTAAACTGTTAGAGAGATACAAAGAAGGCTTGGGCCATCCAATTGGAAGGCACTTGGGGGTGGCGCTTAAAGCTCTTCAATTAATCTTTGGGAAAATTATACACAGATTCTTCATCAGATGTGTAGATTTAGGTTGGAGGGCTGTGGATTCAGCTCTGTCAAAGTATAATTTGAACTTCTTCTGAACTTCAATTTGCTCCGTTTATGATGGATCACGGGTGTGTATATAACTTCCTTCCTTTGACTTTTTTGTCTCGGCGAAAACACGGGTCAATCTGTCCTCTGCAATTAATAAATAAATGAGTACTAGCAAGCACCCAATATTTTTTTTTACTGATTTTCCAATTGCAGCTGCTGACGGTGCCGTGATTAAGAACAAGATCATACGTTTTCTACGGCTTGTTATTAAGCAAACAATGTGGTGTCGGTGTCTAGTTCAGTTGTGGGGTTTAGTGAAGATTGGCAACAAAACGTATTTGACAACTTGTGACCAGCCTTTTGCTCTCTTTTACTCCAATCGTCTAGAGGTCGAGCAACTATGTGAATATAGGAAGCACTGTTTGGATTACTTAATACCCCTGGATGATGATGATGACGACGGTGACGATGAGATTAGTGTCGACCAAGAGCAGCTTATATTTGGTCCCCCTGGTCGGGTGTTCTGCAGTTGATTGCCTGAATATACAGAGGGTGTGGGTGATTACACTAGTGGAGAGTATCCTCACCGTGAGTATGCGGTCAGCCGCGTCGAGGGATACTGGGCGTTGCCAATCTATGATCCTACTGGGCACCGCCCCGCTGGTGTACTGGAAATTGTATCATCCTACTCTGGTTTTTTCATTTCTCAACGTGGGGATGTGGAGATGCTTCAGGTTCGACCTTTCTCTTTTGAAGTTGCTTAATTACTTTCCTCCTGTTGACGTGGGGATCTGGTAGTGGTGTTTATGATTTATGAGTTATAATTATTAGAATAATTTTATCAATATATTAGATAATATATGAAATGGGTGCAGACTCCCTTATCTACCTCCTTGTATATAAAAAGAAAGAAAGATTACTTTAGCAACCTCTCTTTTTACCATGTGTATGGTCTCTTTTTTTTTGACAAGTGGCAGTTTCTTTTTTAGTTGAATTTTTGTTCCACTATTTTCTTTAGTTAGGCAAAAATTATAAACATCTCTTCTCCCAATTTTTCTCTTCTTCCTCTTTTGCCTCTACTTTCAACCCTTATCTCTATCTTTGTGCTTTATCTTTCTTTTTTCCCCTTCAAATTATTTCTTTATAATTAATTATACTAAGATTATTTTTTTACTATATTTTTAGGTGATTACTGTTGACTATGGAGAGGTATCACAACAATCAACTGATTTATATTATCACTTCTTCCTCCATCAATTTTAACTCTTTAATCTAGTATTTTGCTTTTTCCCTTAAATTTTTTCCTTCATTCTAATTTTTCTCTATCTTTTCTCCTTCCGCTCAATCAATGCATCTTTTCCTTTTTCCTTTATAATTAACTAAATGTATGTTTTTCTTGCACAAAAATGGATATTTCTTTTGTTCCTTTGTACAAAAATCATGATTCATAATCATCTCTTTCTTTTAGAAAAAATATAGACAATAGACGTTTTACCTCCGCTACTCCAACTGTATGCTATGTTCCATTTTCTTTTTATTCCTGCATTCCCCCCATTTCACGCTGCCAAATATGGACTTAAGTTTTTTTTTTCATTAATTGTATTTCATTTAGCCTTTACCATTTTTCATTTTTTGCCATTGTGTATTTATTTATTTTGGCTTGATCTTCTTGATATTCATTATGTCTTCCATTATTTTGGTTCTACAAGTCAATTCTCCTTTTGTGAGGTTTGTCTTAAATCTAAATGCAAAATTTGTATTTTGCAATTCTGATGTTTTAGTTCCTTTGCAATGCATAATTGAATCTTGCACTTCCTTTAGTAATTCTTTGGTACTGAATTTTTGTACCCTTTTTATGCATTGAAAAGCCTTCCATTCTAATTTCTTGCAACTTTTATTGTGAATTTGTAGGATAAAAGTTTTTACATGATGGTGTCTCGTTTGAGAAAGAAATAGTGATGAAATTTTATACATTTGTAATTATAATAGCTTGATATTTGAGTTTTATGAAGCATATATCATGTACGTTAATATTGAATTGGTTTTGCATTTCTCATGTGCTTGGTTTTTTATTTCTTTGCTGTTGTTTGTCTACACAATACAGTAAGATAAAGTTTACTGCATCACAATAAGCAAGTTGGAACAAACTTTTGGAACATTCCACCAAAAACAAACCAATTTTTTAGACTCATTTTTTGACAATTATAATTTCTCTTTATTTGAAAGTAAATTATAGTGTGATGAATTTTAACCAGAATTTTATAGCTGGGCCACAGCCTGGTTCCTTCTAGTATATAAAGAGGAACTTAGAGGACGAAACCCAGGCTGTAACTAATTGACATCTGTTATATATATATATATATATATATATAAATATGAAAAAAAAGCCTATCTGATTCTAATTCATCATTTCATTTTTCTCTTTCGGATAATTGATTAGAGTTACAAACTACATGTCTCAACTTTACGGTCACTTCAAAGCATACTTATTGTGATGACTAATTTAAAGGTAACTAATTAATTTATTATTTGAACTAGGTAATGGATACAGGGGGTAATTTATAACATAACCAACCATTGTCTTGTGTGTTATATAGTGCAAGAGTTGTGATAGCATAACATTAATGATTTAAGTTTTTAGTGAACTCAAGACAACAAAATTCGGCACTTAATAAGAATTTCGTGGTAAATCTAACATGAATAGGAGATGCTTGGCATGAATTTTGTACATCTCCATGTTCTCTACAGATTTGGGGATAAGTCGTGATTTTCAGAGGTTATGGGTTTCCAGTTGTTAGGTGGTAGTAGGAGAGGTGTTTTTATAAATTAATCTAATGAAAGGTCCCTTTTGCAAGGTGTCACTAACCAATTTTTCAACTGCTTATAACTGTGAAAACTATAGAGTAAGTGTAGGTTTGGGCCGGTGGTTGGATCTATTCAGGTCTCCTTATCCCTAGTACAGAGTAAGTGTAGATCTATTATGTTCGGAAAAAAAAATTATAATTGCGAAAACTATGGTGACTGTCACTCTAATATTAATCTTTTCTTTTAAGTTATTTTTTAAGCGAAAGAAGTTATTTCTAAAAAATCTATGGCATTTGAAGGAAGTTTTGGCTTTTCAGAACTTCTATATCCAAATTAGTGAGTAAGCATACAAAGAGCTTATCTTATTGGTTTTTTTTTTCTTGTTTAATTTATTTATGGCACATGGACAATGTATTTGCCAGAATCTACTACGGGACGTGAATCTGACAACTACTTGTATAAGCGTCGCGGAAGTAAGTTCACGTGAGTACCTCAAGTATTTTTTTTTCCCTTTTTATACTGCATAATCTTGGCTGAAGCTTTAGGCTATTCATTCCAGGCTAATAGTTTTAAGCCATTCCTCTACAGGTCGAGATTGAGAAATTGCTAAAATTAAAGATGCATTGACTGAGGTGGGGGAAATATATGGTCTGGAAGGTTTTGGAACTTGGACTACTTCTGGAGAAATACTAAGTTCTCATAAAGGCGTAAATTTTATTCGGAAGGGACAAGGGGTAGTTGGAAAAGCATTTTCATCCAAAAGTGCATGTTTTTGTAAGGATATAACACAGTTAAGCATAACAGATTACCCGTTGGTACCCATTGCACGACGCTACAAATACTCTGCCAGTTTTGCAGTTTGTTTGCAGCGCTCTTGCTCGAACAATTGCATTTACGTACTGGAGTTCTTTTTACCTACGAATGCAAAAGACTATGGGGATCCTAGGACATTGTTGCCCAGCCTAATGGAAACATTGAAAAAACACCTCCAAAGTTCTTTTAAGATTGCTTCAGGACAAGAATTGGGGCAGAAATTGACTGTTGAGGTTATAAAGGTCTCTCCAAAGGATGAATTTGATTATTTTGAAATCTGCAGGACTACTGGTATTGAATCTACACCTAGGCTTGGAGAAGTACAAGGAGGAGAAGGAATGAATGGTGTCCAGGGACAGCAGAGTGGGATTGTTGGATCTCCCCCTAGACCAGAGCACACGCAGGGCTTTGACAACATATCATATCCAGAATTAACGCCAGGAGTTGATGTTGAACACAATTCTATGAATGGCATTGATGAACAGCAAAATGGAATTGTTGAAAGCCCACCTAGACAGGAGCTATCGCAGAACATAGAAAACATAGCGCATGATGAAGGAAATACGGAAATCAATGTGGCAAATCCTGAAAGAGGTAGTGCTAGTATAGAACAGAGTGGCAATGAAGTGAGTAATATAAAAAAGAAAAAGTCTAGTTGTACTTTAAAAGAAGAACGTGGAATTACTCGTGAGGCTCTTGAACAAAATTTTTGGAGGAATCTTGGGGATGCTGCAAAAGCATTTAGAGGTAATTCTTAACTGTAGCTCTTCTATAGGTCAGAATTGAATTCGAATTTGGTTAATGTGTGTTGATTTGCTTCTTTCTTTCTGATACTTGCAGTTAGTCGATCTACATTGAAGCGTATATGCAGGGACTACAATATTGACAGATGGCCACGTCATAAAGCAAGAAAGGTCAATCAAGTGGTTGCTGAACAAGCAGTTGTTCAGCCTTCTACTGAAAATATTGAAGAACGCCACCGGCCAGACGCAACAAGGATAGAAGATGATAGTAGCATCTGGGTGAAGGTAGAATATCAACGGCGCACCATGAAGTTTAGACTTCCATTGTCAGCCAATAAATCCAATTTGGAGGAGAAAGTTGCACAACGATTGAATCCAACGATTGAAAGTTTTAAAATTGAGTATCTGGATGAAGAGAATGAATTGATATGGATAGCCTGTGATGAAGATTTTAGTACCTGTATGAGCACATTAACCTCACTAGGTAGGACAACAATCAGAATGTTGGTCAGGTGATCGCATATTTATGAGCCTTTGTATAATTAATCTAGTTTTAAGCTTATGGTGCTCTAGTCTGCTGTAGCTTCCAAATACCTGCATTTTTAGATTCATTGACTAGATAAATATGGTGGATGAAGAAGATACTTTTATCTCCCACACTTCAATGATTCCAGTGCATTGTGTCCATTATATAGAACTTTTACTTTGGTTAAAAAAAAGTGGACAATTTTGATTAAAAGTGCTTCAAATGAAAAAATGAACTGAACTTAAATGATTGTCCCCAAGGTGTGACAACTAGATTATTATTGTTATCGCACTTACCTCATTTGAGTTAAAATATATTTATTTTTTACTCATTAGCTAATTAACCATTATTCTCGGATTGTAGCATGTTCTCGAACTACTTAAATTTCAATTTGTTTTGTATGATTAAGTATCGTTAATTTCCTTTATTATATTGATATGATTGAGAAAACTAAGTGAATGATTTCTAGGCTAGATAATGAGTATCGGTAGAATAAAATGTTTCTTTATTTCATGAAAATAAATATTTGAAATTGAAAATTTTATAGTACTTATTTTTAGGTGGGGAAAAAAAACTTCCAGCAAAAAATTTTTTTTTTGTTTCATCACCCTAAATCGAATCCTTGGCTTTGCCACTGAGGTCCATAGACACTGCTAAATTATATTTAAGATGGTTACTGGAAGTTTTTAATCAGCTGATTTTCTTTTACATTTTGATTTGACTGGAAGTGCCAAACAAGTTGTTGATGAACCCTCGATGTATTCCAGTATGGAATTTCTAAAATTATAGCAGGGCTTATCCAAAGGTAGACAACGAGCTCTGAGCATTTACTCTACCTCACAGAAACAGTACAAGCAATGGCTCAACCCAAGGCTTTAATAGCCAGATTAAATGACAGCCAGCACTAAGAGAATTGCCTTGGAGCCCAGCAAGGATCAGCCAAGAACAAAACAAGCTGCCCAGCAATGTTGAGACTTCTTGCACTTGGGATTGGTGATCACGATCTTTTTGCAATATTTAAATGATGAGAAAAATCGGTTTTTTTTTTAACCTTTTTGGGATCAAACTGGATTTTGTCTTTGTGTTGGTCATATTTGTAGTGTGTGATGTTCGGAATTTGTGATTTGAGGGGATTACCTAAAATTAACAAAAGTATATTGTTGAGGAGAATCTAAACAGGAGATAGCAATAGATATTGAAGAATTAAATAGCTCAAAAAACTAGCAAAAAAGGAATAGAGAGTTGGGAGCTGTCTAAACTCTAAAGGATATATATATATATATTTATATATTTGTGAGTGTGTGTACATATTTATATCTAGTGGAACTTTTTGTTAGGCAGCATGCTAAACATCTTTTGCTAGGCCCAAATCATTTTTAGCGATTCAACCACTTTATCCAGGGCAATTTTTTCAGCAAAATGTGAAATCTATTCCTCAATAAAAATACCAAGCAATTGCTGTAGGCAACAGTAAAAAAAAATTGACATATACTAAGGGACGTAATACATTTAAAAATGCATGTATGTGTAAAAAAACAAAGCTAAAATTGTTGGACCCATTTTCCCTTTTTTTTTTCCATGCCAAGAGCCCGGGCTTCCTCGCTGAAAATTTGGAGCCCAAGACACGATTCATCCTTACATTGTAGCCCACTTCCCATCAATTCCCATCCATAATAAGAGAACAACGTTTAAGCCATCAAAACCAATGCAAGCTTCTCCTTGCTTGCAGGTGCCAAGTGGTAGCATGGGGAGTAGTTATAGCAAGAAGCAACTCATTCTTATAATATAGTAGTTAAATATAAGATGAGGGACCAATAATGAAAATCTTTTCATATTAAAGTCACAAATTACTATAACATTAGTTTATTTGTGCCTCATGCGATGCATGAGGGTGCCTAGTTTTTTGTGAAGTTGTTAATTGTGTGTGTGGAATTAAGAGTGGGTGTGTGCAAATTTGATGATGAAAGAGTGATAGTTCAGGATATGTAGGCACACTATTTTATAGCAGTCTGTACATTACCAAAAATTGGTCATTGCAGGATAGAAAGCTCATACAAAGAATTGTATACAAAACCACTATTTACATTAACAAAAATAGGTGGTTGCATGGTAGAAAACTAATGTCAACAGTTATTGCAAAACTATAGATGACAAACAAACCTATTTAACTAAATTTACCCATACTCGACTATGAATAGATGGATATGGGTATCTTAAATTTTTGCATATGAGTATAAAATGAGTT
This sequence comes from Coffea eugenioides, assembly GCF_003713205.1. NCBI lineage: Eukaryota > Viridiplantae > Streptophyta > Magnoliopsida > Gentianales > Rubiaceae > Coffea > Coffea eugenioides. The sequence continues at coordinate 47,810,424 of NC_040040.1, forward strand.
ACCCAATAATACCTATTTAATTTTATTGGATAACTCATCAAATTCAATTAAATCATTTAGAATTGTCTTCTCCCAAACCTCCTCTCTTTCTCCACCCCCCTTTTTTTTTCAGATTCTTCATTTTGTCAGGATGTTAACTACTTTTGTTTCATTATTATTATTATTATTTGTTGATTTTATTTTATCATTTTATTTTCTCTTAGTTTGTTAACTTGCTCATTTTTTAGCATTACCAATTTATGACAAGTTTTAGCCTATTTTCCTACCTTTCCAAAATGAAAATTTAAATTTACACATGAAAAAAATGCTAGGGGTTCAAAATTTTTGGATTAAATTTTTATGTTAACTTTTATAGTACTTAGTTCAAATTTTTATATTCTTATTGTTCAATTATTAAATAGTATGTAATTTTGCGACATAGAGTACGGATGAAAAAAAATTTGATAATCAGGCTTATTGAACATTATAAGTAAATATTTAAAACTAATAATGAGTGTGAAGGGTGGTATAAATTGATAACTTAATTTGCAAAAATGAATTTAAATGAGATTACAAAAAAATTAAAATAAATGGGTAAGCCTCCAATTGCTTCCACGTAATAAGGCAACAAAAGTAATGTAAACTCAATCTATACAATACTAACATGTTAAGGTGAAATTTCAAATTTAGCCACCTGTCTAAAGCACATTTGCACCGTTTTTAACAAGACATGCAAGACATGCAACTTCGGAAGCTCCCAATTGCTTCCACATAAGCTAACACCACCACCGTATATGTTAATCAAGTCAATCTGTCCAACACCAAAACATAAAAGTGAAATTCCATAATTAACCACCTACTGATGGTGCCCATACGGGACCATCACTATTGCACTCATATCAGCCAATATTCTTATTGTTCAATTATTAAATAGTATGTAATTTTGCGACATAGAGTACGGATGAAAAAAATTTGATAATCAGGCTTATTGAACATTATAAGTAAATATTTAAAACTAATAATGAGTGTGAAGGGTGGTATAAATTGATAACTTAGTTTGCAAAAATGAATTTAAATGAGATTACAAAAAAATTAAAATAAATGGGTAAGCCTCCAATTGCTTCCACGTAATAAGGCAACAAAAGTAATGTAAACTCAATCTATACAATACTAACATGTTAAGGTGAAATTTCAAATTTAGCCACCTGTCTAAAGCACATTTGCACCGTTTTTAACAAAGACATGCAAGACATGCAACTTCGGAAGCTCCCAATTGCTTCCACATAAGCTAACACCACCACCGTATATGTTAATCAAGTCAATCTGTCCAACACCAAAACATAAAAGTGAAATTCCATAACTAACCTGTCGCGCCCCATTTTTTAAAATAAAATTAAATAAATGGTTTAAAAAGTGAATTTTTGATTTGAAAAATGAATAAAGAGTACAGGTCGAAATGGGACTTGAAAATGCGACGATTTGACCCAGATATAGTTTAAAAATGGGTTTTTTGAATGGAAAATGGAGTCGCCACTTGGTATAGAGTTAGGGTGTACCAAGTCACCCAAAAAAAGTGATTTTTTGGAAAAGAAAAGCGAACAAACCCTTTTTAAAGAATTTTTAGGTCTACGTAACCAAAGAAAGGGATCGGGGGTCACATTTGATAAGGGAGAAGGCAAAGGCAAAACCTAAGGCACACCCTTACCCTAGCCAAAACTAGTTGCGTGACTTAACCCTTCTTTTCCTAATTCTTCTACCCAAAGTATGTGTTGCATGTTGGATATGACTAATGGATGCGAAAAAAAATGCAATCCTAAATCTAAAATGTCTCTTATGAGGATTTTTTGTCCCAATCACATGAGTTGTGATGGCCAACAAGGAAAACTCTCATAGAGGTCACGGGTAATGCAAATGAAGACCCAAATATGAGTGCAAGTGTGAAAATGTGAGAAGAATGCAAAATAAAATAAAATAAAAACAAATGTAAGTGCAAGTGTGCAAATATAAGAAAAGTGCATGTGTGCCAACTGAGAAAATAAAGGTATAATGGTAGTAAATGCATATAAGTGCAATTGGGTGCAATTTGTGAGGTAGAAAATAAATAAGTGATAGGGAAATAAGAAAAACGTGCGAACATGGCATGTGGATTGAGAAAAATATAAGTAGTGAGAGAGTGTGGATAAAGAAAGTGAGGAAGTGATATAATAATAAAAATGAGAGTGTATGAACCTAGAGGAATGCATCAAGTCGGGTACGGGAATGACTTCTAATTTCATGATTTTAATTTTCCCTTTGATTAGAAGGAAGAACTAGCGTGCTAAGGCTATTTTGTAGCCACACTCGCTCGTTTTCCTTACCGAAAGGGGACTCTCAAGCAAATGTACCCTATAACTAGCATGAGGATGCAAAAACCTAAAATGAAGGGGAAATGATTGGAGGAGCATACCAAATGCTAGAAAAACTAAGAAAAATGTATGAAATGTAGTGAGACATGCAAGTATGTACTAACGAGAGGGGGCGGCCTATTGAGTCTAGCATTGGACTAGCCATTTTCTAGCGCTCTCTCACAAGCATTGGACTTGTAAGAGCTCGAGGGGACAACCATGACTAGCATTGGACTAGCCACAGTTACGTGCATTTGCATCCATCATACATATATATGAGTAATGTATATAATTAAAGCAAGTAGACATGTGAGCACGTAATTCACTTAACACATAAGCATGCATATCTAGATGCCAAAACCTAAGAAAGCGATTAAACACATAGCACCTAAGCATGCAAAACACATAAGGCAATTAAGGCCCTAACTATTACATTTTTTAGGGGGAAGCCTACTACAATCTAAAAAGGGGGAAATAAAATAAATAGTTGCAAGAAATACCTAACTATTACAAATTGGCATTCAAGTGCCTTTTAAATGATCAAAAGGGAACTTAAACAAATATACGAATTTAAGCAAATAGAGCGAAAAATAAATTAAAAAAAAGACATTCAAACGGCATGCAATTAAACACATATAGTCACATAAGTTCACATAGGGTCAAATAAGGTCAAAATAAGGGATAGAAATTACCTCCCTTGCAATGGTAATCAAATGAAGGAAATATTAGCTTCAAAACAATAAAAAGGTCAAGGTACCACTTTAATTAAGAGAAATTAAAAGAAATGTGCAAAACAAAGCTCACTTGATCATAAAACCCCTAATGTCATGACTTAAATGCAATTGAAACAAAGCATAGTAATTAATGGAAACGAACAAGCAATGAAATTGTAAAATTAAAACCACCAAGGACCAAATTGAGGACATCATTCAATTGGTTGGGTCATAGTGAAATGAAAGGAAACTTGGAAGGCCAAAGTCCAATTTTTTGGAAACATTCTCATGCAAATTCATGCAAAGTGACGTGAGAAAGCTTCTGCAATCAAAGACAAACAAATGAACTGGTGCAACTTTTCTGTAACTTCAGCAAATTTTCTTTTCCCGCAACCATGCTCATGCCATTTCCTTATTCAATTTAAATGCATTCATGCAAGCAAACCAATAAGAAACATGCTGGAATTATTATCTAAACAAAACCTCATAGCTTTGGACCGAAAAGGAATGACAATCAAAAGAGCAAGACCATAAAATATTTTATCCGGCAAACCGAGATACATTTTCCAGCAAACATTTGGATATGCTTCAAGTGTTTTAAGGACTTGAACATGCAAACTCAAAACAATCTTCCCCTGCCCCCTTTCCACACCAGGCTAACTAACAAACTAGAAGAGGCTAAAGCCTGGTGAATGGTCACGGAAAAGGAACACAGCAAAACAGATGTAGTAGCCTTTGCTCTGCTACAAATATCGCAGCTTCATACTAGCATGGATGAAATGCCGAAAACATTGTGCTAGACTTCATCATTTATCAATCAAATTCACACACATCTGTAAACATAAATCCTGACATAGATTAACATGGATGCCTCCCCCTAACTATCACAAACAAGATGATCCAGGCCCAAGAATAACAAAAATGCAGCAAAGAAACTTAGCAGAAACACATGTTCATGCCACTTTTCACTCAAACGAAATGCATTCCCACGAAGCCTTAACACCTGAAAGGATTCAGCAACTGACCAAAAATAGAGCAAAGAAAACAACTCTCGGCTATTGGAGTTCGTTTTCGGAACAACAAAGGAAAAAGATGACAGTGTACCCTTTTTACGAAAACAAAATCCAGCATTCTAGCTAGGATGACCCAAGACATTAATGAGGCTAAACCATCCTTAATGAAAGAAACAGGTTCTCATGACAAGAATCCCATCTAGATTCATTAACCCATGGCTAAACATACAACCAAAGAGATCTAGTGTAGAGAGGAGACAAAAACAAAACGAACGGCAAGGAACTATTAGACAGCATGGCAAACCAAGGAAAAGACATCAGACAGCAAAAGGCGAGCAAATAAACAACAAAAGGAAGCAACTTGGACTGTACAACACAGGCAAAACGCAAAGAAACAGCAACAGTAGGCCACTGGACTATAACGGATACATTCACAGACTTCGAACAATTTGGGACTGATCGAAGCTTCGCCCACCAGAACAGAAATCATAGCGGACAAACATCAGCAGCAGACAACTGAAGCAAAAGGCACAAACATCAGCAGGAGAGGAGAAATTTTACCCAAATGAAAAGGGAAGATCAACAGCGGACAATTTGCTGCAAAAACCCGTGCTTTTCCCACGAGGATTGAAGACGATAATGGTGGCGTTGGGTTCCTCCTCTGTTCCGTAGCTGCTACTGGTTACCGACACCCTCTCGTTCGCAACTTTTCTTTTATTTTGCTGGTTTTCCTTCTTCTAGCCTGCTTAATCAGCTCAAAACCCGCTCTCGGGTTTCCTTCTTTTTTCCTTTCGGTGGTTTTCTCTCGCACTTAATCAACCGCCACCTAGAAAAAAAAATCCTCTTTCTAGCTAAACCCCAGTTTTTCTTACGCCGCTCCTTCCTCTCCTCCCCTTTTTCTTGCCGTCTCCCCTTTCTTTTATATGGCCCCAGAAAACTAAAACTCTCTCAGCAATGGTTGGATGAAGCCGACTGCATTTTTGGGAACCATCTGATGGTTCCTGATACTCAACCATTGAGATTTCTAGACTAAGCCAGGTGGACTGTACTGTGATCATCGGACGGAGCTAACCCAAGCAAAAACAGCCGAGAAATGCAGCTGCAAATTTCTTCTGCTGCGGCCGAAACCAAAACGTGGTTTTTTTTTTAATTACTTAAATAAATAACAATAATACAAAAATAGCAATTCAAACAAACTTAAATAAAATGTACAAATTAATAACCGAAAGATTAAAAATAAAAGCTAAAATTTTCCTCTTTCCCCTCTTTTCTTCTTTTTCCTCTTTTTTTTTCAATAAAAGAAATAAAACATATTTTTCCCTAATTTTCTCTTTTTTTGGCAAAAATTTATGCTAAAAAGTCTTATAATAAAAAAATAAAAAACAAATAACTAAAAGAGTAAAAATCAATACAAAATAAAATGATAAATAATAATAATCTAAAAAACTAAAGTGCTATACAAATTCTAAAAGTCTAAGAACTAGAAATCATGGAATTAAGAGAATTATTACTAAAAATAAAAATAAAGCTAGGATAAAAATTATTTTAAAATTTGGTGTCTACAAACCACCTACTGATGGTGCCCATACGGGACCATCACTATTGCACTCATATCAGCCAATATTCTTATTGTTCAATTATTAAATAGTATGTAATTTTGCGACATAGAGTACGGATGAAAAAAATTTGATAATCAGGCTTATTGAACATTATAAGTAAATATTTAAAACTAATAATGAGTGTGAAGGGTGGTATAAATTGATAACTTAGTTTGCAAAAATGAATTTAAATGAGATTACAAAAAAATTAAAATAAATGGGTAAGCCTCCAATTGCTTCCACGTAATAAGGCAACAAAAGTAATGTAAACTCAATCTATACAATACTAACATGTTAAGGTGAAATTTCAAATTTAGCCACCTGTCTAAAGCACATTTGCACCATTTTTAACAAAGACATGCAAGACATGCAACTTCGGAAGCTCCCAATTGCTTCCACATAAGCTAACACCACCACCGTATATGTTAATCAAGTCAATCTGTCCAACACCAAAACATAAAAGTGAAATTCCATAATTAACCACCTACTGATGGTGCCCATACGGGACCATCACTATTGCTCTCATATCAGCTAACTCCCCTTTTTATACTTCTTATGATCATATGATATGATATGATATGACCAAAGTTAGTTGATTTTTACACACAAAATGATGTACTTTACATATTTATCCAAGCTAATATAGCTTACAAGGTTAGCTCAATATTGAAAATACAACCGTATTAATTATTTTAGAATAATAATAATAATAACATTTTCAAATTGAGATATTTCAATTCAGTGGTTAAATCAAGTTTTGAATTTATTTTGATAGATTCAACTCCGGTTCTCATCATAAATCAGGGCTAAATCAAGTTAATTTGGAGAGGGAGAGGGAGAGATGAATTGAGTGGTTTGTGAAAAGGGAGTATCAATGAAAGACCTCATATTCCAACATCTTACTTACACTAAAAAAATTAAATTAATTATCAAACAAATAAAACTTTCATCAATTCATCAACTCAAAAATTTCAGCCTCAAAGTTTAAGACTTCTATTTTTCAATTTTATTGTCGGCCTTGACGCTTAGTATTCATTTTCAAAAGGAAGCCAACCATATATTTGTTAAAGGGTATTCGGGACATGAGTTGTCCATAGAAAATAGAGGAGTGGTTAGGTCTGGAACAGTGGTTAAGTCAGTGTTTGGGTGGTCTGGTCAGGTGTCTATGAGAGGTAGAAGGGAAAAAACGAAGGAGGAGGAAAATATGAAAATGAAAAGAAAAAAAAAGTGCTGGTCTGGTCAGGAGCTTGGGCCATTTCCTATTGGCTGTTGCTTTTGCTTGCTTCCTTGTAATTTCGCTTATTCTTTGATTCAGTCCTTTCCTGTAACCAACCATTGACTTTTAACTTAAAAGTCTGCTAAGTGTAATATTTCAAAAGTTTTAATTTAAGCCCTTTGTACACCAATTGCATCAAACTTAAAAGTCTGCTAAGTGTAATATTTCAAAAGTTTTAATTTAAGCCCTTTGTACACCAATTGCATCAAAGGGGCAGTTTTAGGTTGGAGGGGTTTGGATTTAATCATTTCAACATATAGTTTGAACTTCATTTTGCTTGATTTAGGGTGTGAGTACATTACTTTCTTAGATTTTTCTTGGTTTGGTGAAAACACGATCAATCAATACTCTGCCGAAACTATCGAAAATTCCGAATGTCTTCTATCATTTATCCAATCGTAAAAAACACCCTGATATGCAGCTGCTGGCGACTCTGTGATCAAATGTTTTCTACGGCTTTTACATGAAACAGCTCTGAAGGGTTGTCTAGTTCAGTTTTGGGGTTTAGTGAATATCAGTTACAAAACTTATTTGACAACTTGTGACCAACCTTTTGCACTCAAGTACGTAGATGATCCAGAGTTCAAGCAACTATGTGAATATAGGAAGCACTGTTTGGAGTACTTAATACCCATGGATGATGATGATGAGATTAGCGTCGACAAAGTACAGCTAATTGGTCCCCTCGGACGAGTGTTCCGCGGTGGATTGCCTGAACAAATGGATAATGTGTGCTATTACAGTATTAATGAATATCCTCAACTTGATTATGCGTATGGCATCATTGAGAATTACTGGACTACTTCCGGAGAAATATTAAGCTATTATGATTCGAATTTTGTTCGGAAGGGACAAGGGATAGTTGGAAAAGCATTTTCGTCCAAAAGTGCTTGTTAAGACATTTAAACATAACAGAGTACCCTTTGGTACCCATTGCACGATTCCAAGAGTATTCTGGCTGTTTTACGGTTTGTTTGCAAAGCTCTTGCGCAAACAACTGCATTTACGTATTGGAGTTCCTTTTACCTAGGAAGAAAAAATACTCTGGGAGTTGGAGAACATTGTTGCCCATGCTAATGAAAACATTGAAACGACACCTCCATAGTTCTTTTAAGATTGCTTCAGGACAGGAATTTGGGCAGAAATTGTTCGTTGAGGTTGTAAAGATCTCTTCAGAGGATGAATATGATTCTTTTGAAATCTACAATACTACTAGTATTGCTACACCTAGGCTTGTTGGAGTACAAGGAGGAGGAAAGATGCGGCTTGATTTCTCATCTCAGCAAGTTCATGCTGCAAATGATTCTATAAATGATATTCATGAACAGCAGAATGGTAGTGTTGGATCCACACCTAGGCTTGCAGAAGTGCGAGGAGGAGAAACGATGCAAGTTGATTTCTCCTCTCAGCAAGTTGATGCTGCAAATGGACAGCAGAATGAAGTTGTTGGATCTCCACCTAGAACAGAGCATGCGCATGGCTTTGTCAACATATCATATCCAGAACTAGTGGCGGAAAATTTTGATGCATCGAATGTTGCAGGAGTTGATGCTGCAAAGAATTCAATGAATGGTATTTATGAATAGCAAAATGGGATTGTTGGATCTTCATCTGGACAGGAGCTCTTGCAGAACATGGTCAGCGTAGCGCATCATGAACCAATTGCGGAAATTGATGTGGCAAATCCTAACAGAGATGGCACTAGTATAACACAGAGTAACAATGAAGAGACTAATTTAAGAAAGCAAAACTCAAGTTGTACTTTAAGAAGCGAACGTCGAATTACTCTTGAGCGCCTTGAGCAAATTTCTACAATGAATCTTGTGGATGCTGCAAAATTTCTTGATGGTAACTATTCATTGCACCACTTTTTTAGATTTACTAATGCATGTTAATTTGCCTTTGTCTAAACCTGTTTTTGGAATATCCCATATACAGGTTGTAAAAGCACTTTCCCTGTCTCTAGTTTTCCTTTCTAAAATCTGCAGTTAGCCGATCTACATTGAAACGTATATGTCAGGAGTATGGTATTTGTAGATGGCACCTCGTAAAGCAAGAAAGGTTAATCCGACCTTTGCTGCACAGAAAGTTATTCAGCCTTCCATTGAAAACATTGAAGAATACCACAAGTCTGATGCAACATAAAGTTTAGACTTCCACTTTCTGCCCGTAAAGTCAATTTGGAGGAGAAGGTACCACAGAGATTGAATCTATCGATTGGGAGTTTTAAAATTGAGTATCAGGATGAAGATAATGAGTGGATTTGGATAACCTGTGATGAAAATCTAAGTACCTCTATGAGCACATTAAGCTCATTAGTTAGGACAACAATCAAAATGTTGGTCAGTTAGGTGCATATTTATGAAAAATTGTATTTATGTAAAATTTAGGTGCATATTCATTCAATACTTTTTCCATGAAGAAATATGCTCTGCCGCAAAGCATTCCTACATGTTTCAAATTTTCATTGACTAGATAAATATGGCACATAATGAAGATGATTTTATTACTTTGGTAAAGCAAGACAATTTTGATTAAGAAATGCTTCAAAACAAGGAATGAACTAAAGTTGACTGATTGTTCTCGATATTGCAGCAATGTTTTATTTTTCCTTCAAACTCAAGGCAATTGGTCGTAGTTTGATTAATGCCTCTGTTTCTCGTGGAATTAGTTTTTGTTTGTAGGTCGGCTAGTAAGTCTGCTCAAGAATTGTCTAGAGCGTCTGATCTTGAGCAATAAAATTATTTGTTGGTTGTTTTGTCAACCAAAAAAACTAAAAGGGCATTTGGTCGATTCTCTTGTTCCAATTCAGTCCCACGCATGTTAGGTTCTGAACATAATTGATCTCTTTAGATTATTCTTTTCTGTTTGTCCTCCTCAATTGAGATTAGTTTAGAGAGTTAATAGACTGACATAGGCTATTAGTAAGAAGTGAGCCTGCAAATGACTCACTACAAATAACATTATATTACCCTATAAATAAAATGTCATAACTGGGCCAAAGGAGTTGAGAAATTTCTAATTTTGTGATGAATTTTAAAAAAATTCTACAAAAGGGGTGATTTTGGCATATCATTCCGCCCGGGGGTCTTCGCATTCGTGAAATGCGAGCTCACTGAGCTCGCATTTCACGAATGCGAGGTTAGAGAAGAGCTCGCATTCGCGGAATGCGAGCTCAACTTATTGAGCTCGCATTCCGCGAATGCGAGCTCCTCTTTATTTTTTTTCCTTTTTTTTATTATTTTTTGAGAGCTAGGGAATTATTTCCAGAAAGCTCGTAAATGTTTTTTTTTAAAAATGTTGCAAATATTTAAAATTTTGCAAATAGCTCGCATATAGTTAAATGTGACCTCCAAAAATTGTATTTAACTTTTTTGTTAGATTTCGCATTTATAAGTATGACTTTCAGAAAATTAAATTCAAAAATGTTAGGAAAAAAATTTAAAATGATATTTACGAGCTCCATAAAAAATATAAAAGTAAATGTAAATATTGTTTGTTTTGTAGAATTTGCCTTTACTAAAATGGTGTCGGTAGTAAAATCTTATTTTAAAATCTCTACTAAAATCTTATTTTTCGGAGAAAGGTTAGAGAAATTTTGTTTAAAAATCTGTAATTAGCAGAGGAATAATGTTTTTTTTATTTTAAAACTTGCACGTGGCTAAAGTCATCAAATATGTGCTAAAACAAAATCAGATTAACAATAATCTTTTTAATATAATTTACTATACATGCATAATTCTTTTATAATAAAATAAATTGGTAATTGTACGGTTGAAAATACGTTATTTTATTATAATACATTTAAATGGTGAAAAAAGTACACATGCATAGTTCTTTCTATTTCATAGATCAATGTTCTTTCTATTTTATAGATCAATGTAAAAACAGAATGAAATTGTTAACATGTAAGGTGTTGACTATTTGTTGTGAATAAAATATTAAGTGTTTTTCCTTTTGTATCAAATAAATTTTTTTGATCAAATTCTAATTTTCCTTTGTGATTAATGAATCGTATTTATTTGTTGACACCGATGAATATTAGTTATAAGAATATAATAGTTAATAGTCATTAATATATGTTACAATTTCAACTGTAATTTTAGAAATTTCATAACGCAATGTTATTTTAAAAAAAATTATATAAGTTATTTTTATGAAGTGCATGTTATTTGTTTGGTAGTTGAAAAGGAAAAGGAAAAAAATTAAAGCAAAGATCTAGCGATTAAATCTTGCGTGTTTTACCTAACTTACAATTATTTGGGCTGGATTACTATTTTGATTAAAAATATAAAGCGATAATGAAAACAAAGTTATACTGCAGCAAAAATCCTAAAACCCTAAGTGCTAAAGCCGTAAAACACTAAATCGTAAATCTTAGAAACCTAATCCTTGTAAACCCTAAAACATTAAATCAAGGTTGTTGGGTTTATTAATATCCATTAAAAAATATTTTTGCGGCACGATAGGATTACTATTTTCATTAAAAATCTAAAGTCCTAATCAAGGCACACTATTGTCAAACTAAAATCCTATGGCGGTCAAACCCGAAAGTACTATTCTCGTAAAACAGTAATTCTTGATCTCTGAAACCGTAAAATCCTGAATCCTAAAAGTCTCAAACCCTGAGTGGTATCTCTAATGTAATCAGTAGCAGAATCAAAGATATGATATTTTCTTTTGTCTACAACTCATTTGATCTTCTGTTTTGTTGCAGAAGCATGTGCCACCGATTTCTATCCCTCAAAATAGCTGGAAAAGTTATGAGAAAGGTAAAGGAAAACAGGTGTGACACTTGCTGTAGAGAGAGACAGATCCGAGTCTCGGATCGGAAGGTTGAATATAAATCCGAGCTCGGATCATTAGGATCCAAGGACTTCCCATGATGGATCCGAGGTCGGATCTTCTGACCTCGGATACACTCCTACAGAAGTACAGATGAGGGATCGGTTCTGTCTTAGCTCTCACGGATCCGTGCTCGGATCGGTTCCATTAAATTTCCAGTTTTTTCGTTTTTTTCGTTTTTCCTTCGTTTTTGCTCCTAATTTCTTGTACACTTTATCCTCTGGACTATCTTCACATTGATTTCAGCTCGTGCATGAACTTCATATGGAATGTCCCTCACAATCTCACAAAATTAATGCATTTATCCACTCATTTAATCAACTCAAAAAAATGGGCAAAATTGAACATTTTGGCCATTAACTTGAAATTTTGGACAATATTTTTTACAAATTTTGACAGAATTTCTCCTAAAAAATGGACAAAACTCCCTGTCAACAACCTCAATTTCAAGAAAATTAACCTTATGACAATATTTCCAAATACAAAACCAACATTTTCAAGCCATAGACAACTAAAATTATGCATTTCAAAATACAATGAGAGCCACTCAAATAGGTGGTGATGCAATTTGAAGCCCTTAATCATCACAATCATCCAATTTCTGTCCAAAATGAGACAACAAGGGTACCAAACACCATAGGTAGCACAAGATGATTCAACTAAAAGAAAAATAAAATCTACAAGGTTTGTCTTAACAAAAGAAAAGAAAAATAAAGAAATAAAAGATCCAATCCGCTAAAGAGCATCATGGCTGCTGGGAACGAGGGTCTACTGCCTCCTCGGCTCCATGAGGACCCTGTGAGGTACCAATATGGCCCTCCTCCTGATGAGGTGTAGGAGTAGGGGACCGGCGGATATGGAAATAATCCTCAATCGCACGAAGACGGCGATCATGTCGGTCGAGTCGCTCGGTCATCATCCGCTCCGTCTGGTCAATGCGCTCGACAACTCGCGTCTCCATACAACAAATGGCATTTAGGAGCTCTTGCCACTTGGAGCGCGGTTGAGGAGGTGGTCGCGGAATCGGAGGAGGAAGAGTCTGTTATGCCTCCGTCCCTTGAGTTTCCGCTTGTGGTTCAGTGTGAGGCGGAGGCTGAGTGGAAGTCGATGCTTCTCCTGTGTCCCGGACCAAAACAGCTCCAAAATTCGTAGAAATACCCAAGGATTTGAGTATCGTAGCATTCACCTCCTCGGCCGACCTAGTTACCACCGCTCTCTCGGTTCCAAGAGGAACCTTGAGCTTCTCAAAAACAAGTGATAGCAGTCGAGGAAATCCGAAACAAGTGTCGCCGGCCCTCATGCGAGCTGTGGTCCGCATATAACTGATGATAATGCTGGGTAGAGGAATTCCGGTCAACTGCCTACCCACTCCATGTGTCATCTTATCCAGAAAATAGAGATCGCTATTTCGGATCTCCCGTTTGCCACTCTTTTTCGGCACCACATTAAAGGCAAAAAGATAGAATATCAGGTGGAACCGATGATCGAAGAAGTCGGCATATACCGTGAGTTTTTTCGAACTTCCTCGCTCACGGTACTGTCCCTTTAGACGTCCCACAGCCTCTCCCACTTGCCAAGGATCTCTAGCTTTGAACTTCTTGGTCAATTTGACGTCGTCGCCTTCGTCTTTGAGTTGGACGAAGCGTCTCAGTGCATCTCGATTGAGAGCCACTCTCGTGCCTCTAACCCATGAGACAATGAGGTTGCCACTGTGGCTCTGCTTGTTTTCTACATTAGCATAGAACTCCCGGACCAGGTTGGGGTAGTAGTGCTTGGGCAACTGAAGGATGTTCTCCCATCCAAGTCTCTTGAATGCTGTAGAAATATGATAGTGTGCGTCCACCTCCGGTGCCAAGTGTTTCTCAATGATGATCTCCTTGTCCAGTCCGGCTTCATACCACTCTTGGTTTTCGAGCGATGTGAATCGTGTGGTATCGTAGTCTGGCGGTGGCTCGTCACGGCTAGTAGATGCGGTCTTCCGGCGAGAACGCGGTGGCGGCTCAGGTGAGGAAGATTCTTCCTGAGGTGACTCCTCATGCAAAGAGGGTGTGTGTTCCTCACTTGAGGAAGGAGTAGGAGTACGAATGCGAGCCCTCCTTGTGCGAGCCATAATACCTATACCAAAACAAGATGAACGTTCATTAGAAAACGTATAAACTTGCTCACACATGTTAAATAAGAATTTAAGAAAATTTCGGCAGAGTTTCCCCTTGTAAAAGGGCTAAACTCCCTGCCAACATGTACCAAAAAAAACACAATCAAAGATCCTATTTTATGCATTTCAAGCTCAATTGCATATTTTCAAGTAAAATCGTCCTCAAAGAAATGAATCATTTGAACCTTAACCATCATTTCAACAATGTATATGCCAATATAATCATAATTTTAACCAAGAATCACACAACAATTGACTATAGCATTCTTAATAAAGTGCATACAAATGAGCCGTAAGTTTACCAAAAGGTTTGAACGTACTTAACTAAATTATAAACACGCTCTTTTACCCAATGGAATGTGATCTAGTTGGCATATCATTTTCACTTGGTACAACAATAACTTATACTCCTAAGAACAAAATCATTCATTCAATGGAAACGAACATTCACAAGTCTAAATCATTAAAATGCTCATGCCCAAAAATTGAGAAAAAATCTTAAAAATATCACCAAATCCACAGTTTTCTCAAAAATAAGCATGAAAATAGCTATAACAATCTCTTTAAGCATAATGTGACACAATTATATCAAGAAATCCCAACAAATATGCATTTATCATAATATTCCCAAAAACTAGAAAAACCCGAATAAGAAATTATAAAATGTCAAAGAAATTCGCAAATTGTTACCTCAAATGTGTAGATTGATAATGGAGAATGAAAAAGATGTAAAATTTTACACAGAAACACGCCAAAATACCCCCCAAGTTGAGGAAATCAGGTGCGGCCCGAATTGAGGTTTTGCAGATCAAAACCCTTGTTTGATGTTGTTTCTTGGTAAAATAGATTGGGGTTACTGATCAGAAAAGGTTTGGGGAGGTTTTTATGAAGGAAGATTGGAGATTTGATGGTTAAAATGGAAGATTGGAAGAAAGGGGTGGGGTTTCGGTGAGAAGAGGGAAGAAAAATTTTGAAAAGTGCAGAAACGAAGCCTCGTTTCTGCTATATCCGCGAACCGATCCGAGCTCGGATCGGTTCATGAAGGCCTCGGATCCGACATGCCTCGGATCAGTCTCAACAAGAACACAGGCGATCCCTCGGATCTATCTGGTTTGAAATGGATCCGGGCTCGGATCTATAGATCCGCGGTCGGATCTTTCTGGGGTTCCTAGGATCCGAGCTCGGATCCGTGTTTCTCTGCAATAATTGCAGAAACTGCAATTTTTCAAACTTTTTTCCCCTTTTTCGGCCAATTCCAATTCACACATTGGACAAACATTTTATCAATTCTAACATCGTACGCACATGTAATATACCATAAACACTATATCCAACCTCTCAAAACACAACAAACACATTTACATTGGAAATCGAGGGGTGAGGTTCTTTGGTCATTTTTGCACTTTTACACTAAAATGGCATTTTTTGGCCTTAAATACATATCAAATGAGTCCATGAGCTTTTATAACCACGATATCACCAAAACTCACTTGAAATGCACAATGCATGTATATGCATGGGAATTTTAAGCACTTAAAACACAATTTGGTAAGAAAAACTCCCTTAAACCACGTGTTCTTGAATTGCACCTTCAAGATGGAAGTTCCGACATGTAACTAATTTACAGTGTATAAAATAGAGGTGTAGAGCTGTATAATGCATAAGAACACTCATATAACCTACATTTTTTTTGTAGTGTTTAAAAGAGTACTCATATAAAGTGAGAACTAAGATACGCGCGATCGCGTTGTTCCACTCATATTGCTGAAATTTTAGAATATATACAAAATGTCACAAACAAAAGTATGTAATCCATAAGTTAGGTTATTTATACAATAACAATACAAGTAGCGTGCAATCAATGCTGCCCAAGTTTCCCATGAGTACCACATGTTGTTGGTTTGGGTATTCTTTGGCTTCGACGTGGTTGGTTTGGCACTACTGTATGGACTTGAGTAATATGTGTCAACAGTGTAGTATCTTGAATTGCAGTGCTTGTGCCTTCACCTCCTTCACATTGCTCAGAAACATCGCGATGTGAGTCCCTATCGGGCGTAAACTCTGTGTACGTCACAGGGGACCTGTGATAATGGCCAATCGATACACCTCCGTCATGCATGACTTCGGTCTGAGGTGTGACAAAAGCAGATGCGCCAGCTTGGTCTTCAGTTGCCATCGAACCTCCATGGAATCCAGTTTGTATGGCGGGCTCTGGTGATCGGAGTCTACGACGTCGCCCACCGCCATGCTGACTTCCGTGGGTATTTCTAGGAGCTCGCTGAACACGACATGGATCAGGGTATAGTGGAATCTCATGTGGTACGTGTGGAGGACGAAATGCAAGTCGGCGGGACTCTCCTACATGATGCAAAGATGTGGATACAAAGCCCCTCAACTCTTGAAAATATCCGCTGTGTTGTTCATCAGTAACGCCAAGAGAGTCCTGTGCCATAAAATACATGCGAGACATGGCATCGCTCTGCAAAAACAATGGACCGAATTAGAAGGACATACAGTGGTGAAAAATAGTTTAAAAGGTCAGCAAACTATTTGTGATTATTAAAAGTGGGTTGGAAATAAACTATACAAGATATTGTGCCCTAGCGCTATCAGCAACCATTGAGATTTCTAGACTAAGCCAGGTGGACTGTACTGTGATCATCGGACGGAGCTAACCCAAGCAAAAACAGCCGAGAAATGCAGCTGCAAATTTCTTCTGCTGCGGCCGAAACCAAAACGTGGTTTTTTTTTTAATTACTTAAATAAATAACAATAATACAAAAATAGCAATTCAAACAAACTTAAATAAAATGTACAAATTAATAACCGAAAGATTAAAAATAAAAGCTAAAATTTTCCTCTTTCCCCTCTTTTCTTCTTTTTCCTCTTTTTTTTTCAATAAAAGAAATAAAACATATTTTTCCCTAATTTTCTCTTTTTTTGGCAAAAATTTATGCTAAAAAGTCTTATAATAAAAAAATAAAAAACAAATAACTAAAAGAGTAAAAATCAATACAAAATAAAATGATAAATAATAATAATCTAAAAAACTAAAGTGCTATACAAATTCTAAAAGTCTAAGAACTAGAAATCATGGAATTAAGAGAATTATTACTAAAAATAAAAATAAAGCTAGGATAAAAATTATTTTAAAATTTGGTGTCTACAAACCACCTACTGATGGTGCCCATACGGGACCATCACTATTGCACTCATATCAGCCAATATTCTTATTGTTCAATTATTAAATAGTATGTAATTTTGCGACATAGAGTACGGATGAAAAAAATTTGATAATCAGGCTTATTGAACATTATAAGTAAATATTTAAAACTAATAATGAGTGTGAAGGGTGGTATAAATTGATAACTTAGTTTGCAAAAATGAATTTAAATGAGATTACAAAAAAATTAAAATAAATGGGTAAGCCTCCAATTGCTTCCACGTAATAAGGCAACAAAAGTAATGTAAACTCAATCTATACAATACTAACATGTTAAGGTGAAATTTCAAATTTAGCCACCTGTCTAAAGCACATTTGCACCATTTTTAACAAAGACATGCAAGACATGCAACTTCGGAAGCTCCCAATTGCTTCCACATAAGCTAACACCACCACCGTATATGTTAATCAAGTCAATCTGTCCAACACCAAAACATAAAAGTGAAATTCCATAATTAACCACCTACTGATGGTGCCCATACGGGACCATCACTATTGCTCTCATATCAGCTAACTCCCCTTTTTATACTTCTTATGATCATATGATATGATATGATATGACCAAAGTTAGTTGATTTTTACACACAAAATGATGTACTTTACATATTTATCCAAGCTAATATAGCTTACAAGGTTAGCTCAATATTGAAAATACAACCGTATTAATTATTTTAGAATAATAATAATAATAACATTTTCAAATTGAGATATTTCAATTCAGTGGTTAAATCAAGTTTTGAATTTATTTTGATAGATTCAACTCCGGTTCTCATCATAAATCAGGGCTAAATCAAGTTAATTTGGAGAGGGAGAGGGAGAGATGAATTGAGTGGTTTGTGAAAAGGGAGTATCAATGAAAGACCTCATATTCCAACATCTTACTTACACTAAAAAAATTAAATTAATTATCAAACAAATAAAACTTTCATCAATTCATCAACTCAAAAATTTCAGCCTCAAAGTTTAAGACTTCTATTTTTCAATTTTATTGTCGGCCTTGACGCTTAGTATTCATTTTCAAAAGGAAGCCAACCATATATTTGTTAAAGGGTATTCGGGACATGAGTTGTCCATAGAAAATAGAGGAGTGGTTAGGTCTGGAACAGTGGTTAAGTCAGTGTTTGGGTGGTCTGGTCAGGTGTCTATGAGAGGTAGAAGGGAAAAAACGAAGGAGGAGGAAAATATGAAAATGAAAAGAAAAAAAAAGTGCTGGTCTGGTCAGGAGCTTGGGCCATTTCCTATTGGCTGTTGCTTTTGCTTGCTTCCTTGTAATTTCGCTTATTCTTTGATTCAGTCCTTTCCTGTAACCAACCATTGACTTTTAACTTAAAAGTCTGCTAAGTGTAATATTTCAAAAGTTTTAATTTAAGCCCTTTGTACACCAATTGCATCAAACTTAAAAGTCTGCTAAGTGTAATATTTCAAAAGTTTTAATTTAAGCCCTTTGTACACCAATTGCATCAAAGGGGCAGTTTTAGGTTGGAGGGGTTTGGATTTAATCATTTCAACATATAGTTTGAACTTCATTTTGCTTGATTTAGGGTGTGAGTACATTACTTTCTTAGATTTTTCTTGGTTTGGTGAAAACACGATCAATCAATACTCTGCCGAAACTATCGAAAATTCCGAATGTCTTCTATCATTTATCCAATCGTAAAAAACACCCTGATATGCAGCTGCTGGCGACTCTGTGATCAAATGTTTTCTACGGCTTTTACATGAAACAGCTCTGAAGGGTTGTCTAGTTCAGTTTTGGGGTTTAGTGAATATCAGTTACAAAACTTATTTGACAACTTGTGACCAACCTTTTGCACTCAAGTACGTAGATGATCCAGAGTTCAAGCAACTATGTGAATATAGGAAGCACTGTTTGGAGTACTTAATACCCATGGATGATGATGATGAGATTAGCGTCGACAAAGTACAGCTAATTGGTCCCCTCGGACGAGTGTTCCGCGGTGGATTGCCTGAACAAATGGATAATGTGTGCTATTACAGTATTAATGAATATCCTCAACTTGATTATGCGTATGGCATCATTGAGAATTACTGGACTACTTCCGGAGAAATATTAAGCTATTATGATTCGAATTTTGTTCGGAAGGGACAAGGGATAGTTGGAAAAGCATTTTCGTCCAAAAGTGCTTGTTAAGACATTTAAACATAACAGAGTACCCTTTGGTACCCATTGCACGATTCCAAGAGTATTCTGGCTGTTTTACGGTTTGTTTGCAAAGCTCTTGCGCAAACAACTGCATTTACGTATTGGAGTTCCTTTTACCTAGGAAGAAAAAATACTCTGGGAGTTGGAGAACATTGTTGCCCATGCTAATGAAAACATTGAAACGACACCTCCATAGTTCTTTTAAGATTGCTTCAGGACAGGAATTTGGGCAGAAATTGTTCGTTGAGGTTGTAAAGATCTCTTCAGAGGATGAATATGATTCTTTTGAAATCTACAATACTACTAGTATTGCTACACCTAGGCTTGTTGGAGTACAAGGAGGAGGAAAGATGCGGCTTGATTTCTCATCTCAGCAAGTTCATGCTGCAAATGATTCTATAAATGATATTCATGAACAGCAGAATGGTAGTGTTGGATCCACACCTAGGCTTGCAGAAGTGCGAGGAGGAGAAACGATGCAAGTTGATTTCTCCTCTCAGCAAGTTGATGCTGCAAATGGACAGCAGAATGAAGTTGTTGGATCTCCACCTAGAACAGAGCATGCGCATGGCTTTGTCAACATATCATATCCAGAACTAGTGGCGGAAAATTTTGATGCATCGAATGTTGCAGGAGTTGATGCTGCAAAGAATTCAATGAATGGTATTTATGAATAGCAAAATGGGATTGTTGGATCTTCATCTGGACAGGAGCTCTTGCAGAACATGGTCAGCGTAGCGCATCATGAACCAATTGCGAAAATTGATGTGGCAAATCCTAACAGAGATGGCACTAGTATAACACAGAGTAACAATGAAGAGACTAATTTAAGAAAGCAAAACTCAAGTTGTACTTTAAGAAGCGAACGTCGAATTACTCTTGAGCGCCTTGAGCAAATTTCTACAATGAATCTTGTGGATGCTGCAAAATTTCTTGATGGTAACTATTCATTGCACCACTTTTTTAGATTTACTAATGCATGTTAATTTGCCTTTGTCTAAACCTGTTTTTGGAATATCCCATATACAGGTTGTAAAAGCACTTTCCCTGTCTCTAGTTTTCCTTTCTAAAATCTGCAGTTAGCCGATCTACATTGAAACGTATATGTCAGGAGTATGGTATTTGTAGATGGCACCTCGTAAAGCAAGAAAGGTTAATCCGACCTTTGCTGCACAGAAAGTTATTCAGCCTTCCATTGAAAACATTGAAGAATACCACAAGTCTGATGCAACATAAAGTTTAGACTTCCACTTTCTGCCCGTAAAGTCAATTTGGAGGAGAAGGTACCACAGAGATTGAATCTATCGATTGGGAGTTTTAAAATTGAGTATCAGGATGAAGATAATGAGTGGATTTGGATAACCTGTGATGAAAATCTAAGTACCTCTATGAGCACATTAAGCTCATTAGTTAGGACAACAATCAAAATGTTGGTCAGTTAGGTGCATATTTATGAAAAATTGTATTTATGTAAAATTTAGGTGCATATTCATTCAATACTTTTTCCATGAAGAAATATGCTCTGCCGCAAAGCATTCCTACATGTTTCAAATTTTCATTGACTAGATAAATATGGCACATAATGAAGATGATTTTATTACTTTGGTAAGAATCTACTCTATGGGAGGATCCAATTGAGACGGGGAAAGTGGTGGTCCGTTGAAACGATCTAATTTGTACTAGTTAGCATAATTAACCAGACCGGGATGCAGGTATATGTAACTTTAAAGATTACAGAATCCATCTCCCATTACCCAACCACCATTCTTCTTCAATAATTGGATTGTTACCACATAATTACTAGTATTTCCATTCCAGCTCGTCATTTCACATCTTTTGAAGACTCCAATGGAGAAATTTAATTGGAACCAGACATTTTGCACCTAATTTTAATTGGAAGTTCATATTAATGATCCTCGTAACAACCAATCAAAAAAACCTGAAAGTGACTTCCACAAATAATTAGGAGTCTATAAGTGGAGATTAGAAACCCAATATGTTAACTGAAAACATCAAGTACCTGATGAAAAACATGCTTCGACACTATTTCTACTTGAGAACGACAGGTATACAATTTTGTGGTTCAAATTAATTGGACGGGGGATTTTGACTATGTTAGCCTTCTTTGCAAGAAATTCAATCAAGGTACTGTTGCAGACTTTGTCGCTAATTTCGAGGTACGATACAATTAATTGTCCGTCCTACACAACATGTTAATCCCATTGATGTTGTTTGTGCAAAAATCTAAAGGTCAGGTTTTCATCCTTTGATTGCTCTTTTGAAAATGTTTTGCATGGATATGAGCCACCCAAGGAATAGGGGTTTTTTTTTTTTTTTTTTTTTTGTATGTTGATAATTTGTCCATAAGGCCTAGTGACACGACGTGCTTGTTGTTAACGATTTGCTCCACGATAAAAATTCGGGTAGACCTGATCTACGAGTCCACTTGTAAATTCGTGTCTCAAACTTATCACGTCACTACTAAGAATTAAAGAGAAATTTCTAATTTTGTGATGAATTTAAAAAAAAATTCTACAAAAGGGGTGATTTTGGCATACCATTCCGTCCGGGGGTCTTCGGATTTGTGAAATGCGAGCTCAGTGAGCTCGCATTTCACGAATGCGAGGTTAGAGAAGAGCTCGCATTTGCGGAATGCGAGCTCAATAAGTTGAGCTCGCATTCCGCGAATGCGAGCTCCTCTTTATTTTTTTATTATTTTTTGAGAGCTAGGGAATTATTTCCAGAAAGCTCGTAAATGTTTTTTTTAAAATGTTGCAAATATTTAAAATTTTGCAAATAGCTCGCATTTGTTAAATGTGACCTCCAAAAATTGTATTTAACTTTTTTGTTAGATTTCACATTTATAAGTATGACTTTCAGAAAATTAAATTCAAAAATGTTAGGAAAAAAATTTAAAATGATATTTACGAGCTCCATAAAAAATATAAAAGTAAATGTAAATATTGTTTGTTTTGTAGAATTTGCCTTTACTAAAATGGTGTCGGTAGTAAAATCTTATTTTAAAATCTCTACTAAAATCTTATTTTTTGGAGAAAGGTTAGAGAAATTTTGTTTAAAAATCTGTAATTAGCAGAGGAATAATGTTTTTTTTATTTTAAAACTTGCACGTGGCTAAAGTCATCAAATATGTGCTAAAACAAAATCAGATTAACAATAATCTTTTTAATATAATTTACTATACATGCATAATTCTTTTATAATAAAAAAAAAATTGGTAATTGTACGGTTGAAAATACGTTATTTTATTATAATACATTTAAATGGTGAAAAAAGTACACATGCATAGTTCTTTCTTTACGACCATAGATCAATGTTCTTTCTATTTTATAGATCAATGTAAAAATAGAATGAAATTGTTAACATGTAAGGTGTTGACTATTTGTTGTGAATAAAATATTAAGCGTTTTTCGTTTTGTATCAAATAAATATTTTTGATCAAATTCTAATTTTCCTTTGTGATTAATGAATCGTATTTATTTGTTGACACCGATGAATATTAGTTATGAGAATATAATAGTTAATAGTCATTAATATATGTTACAATTTCAACTGTAATTTTTGAAATTTCATAATGCAATGTTATTTTTAAAAAATTATATAAGTTATTTTTATGAAGTGCATGTTATGTGTTTGGTAGTTGAAAAGGAAAAGGAAAAAATTAAAGCAAAGATCTAGCGATTAAATCTTGCGTGTTTTACCTAACTTACAATTATTTGGGCTGGATTACTATTTTGATTAAAAATATAAAACGATAATGAAGACAAAGTTAGACTGCAGCAAAAACCCTAAAACCCTAAGTGCTAAAGCCGTAAAACACTAAATCGTAAATCTGATAACCCAAATCCTTGTAAACCCTAAAACATATACTTGCTGTAGAGAGAGACAGATCCGAGGCTCGGATCGGAAGGTTGAATATAAATCCGAGCTCGGATGATTAGGATCCGAGGACTTCCCTTGATGGATCCGAGGTCGGATCTCCTGTCCTCGGATACAGTCCAACAGAAGTACAGACGAGGGATCGGGTCTGGCATAGCTCTGACGGATCCGAGCTCGGATCTGTTCTATTAAATTTCCATTTTTTTCGCTTCTTTTGTTTTTCCTTCATTTTTGCTCCTAATTTCTTGTGCACTTTATCCTCTGGTAGTTTTTTGACATTGATTTCAGCCTAATTGCATGAACTTCATATGGAATGTCCCTCACAATCTCACAAAAATAATGCATTTATCCACTCATTTAAGCAATTCAAAAAAATGGGCTAAATTGAACATTTTGGCCATTAACTTGAAAGTTTTGACAATATTTTATACACTTTTTGACAGAATTTCCCCTATAAAATGGACAAAACTCCCTGTCAACAACCTCAAATTCAAGAAAATTATGACAATATTTCCAAATACAAAACCAACAATTTGAAGCCATAGACAACTAAATTTATGCATTTAAAAATACAATGAGAGCCACTCAAATAGGTGGTGATGCAATTTGAAGCCCTTAATCATCACAATCATCCATTTTCTGTCCAAAATAAGACAACAAGGGTACCAAACAGCATAGGTAGCACAAGATGATTCAACTAAAAGGAAAATAAAATCTACAAAGTTTGTCTTAACAAAAGAAAAGAAAAATAAAGAAATAAAAGATCCAATCCGCTAAAGAGCATCATGGCTGCTGGGAACGAGGGTCTACTGCCTCCTCGGCTCCATGAGGACCCTGTGAGGTACCAATATGGCCCTCCTCCTGATGAGGTGTAGGAGTAGGGGACCGGCGGATATGAAAATATCCTCAATCGCACGAAGACGGCGATCATGTCGGTCGAGTCGCTCGGTCATCATCCGCTCCGTCTGGTCAATGCGCTCGACAACTCGCGTCTCCATACAACAAATGGCATTTAGGAGCTCTTGCCACTTGGAGCGCGGTTGAGGAGGTGGTCGCGGAGGAGGAGGAAGAGTCTGTTGTGCCTCCGTCCCTTGAGTTTCCGCTTGTGGTTCAGTGTGAGGCGGAGGCTGAGTGGAAGTCGATGCTTCTCCTGTGTCCCGGACCAAAGCAGCTCCAAAATCCGTAGAAATACCCAAGGATTTGAGTATCGTAGCATTCACCTCCTCGGCCGACCTAGTTACCACCGCTCTCTCGGTTCCAAGAGGAACCTTGAGCTTCTCAAAAACAAGTGATAGCAGTCGAGGAAATCTGAAACAAGTGTCGCCGGCCCTCATGCGAGCTGTGGTCCGCATATAACTGATGATAATGCTGGGTAGAGGAATTCCGGTCAACTGTCTACCCACTCCATGTGTCATCTTATCCAGAAAATAGAGATCGCTATTTCGGATCTCCCGTTTGCCACTCTTTTTCGGCACCACATTAAAGGCAAAAAGATAGAAGATCAGGTGGAACCGATGATGGAAGGAGTCGGCATATACCGTGAGTTTTTTCGAACTTCCTCGCTCACGGTACTGCCCCTTTAGACGTCCCACAGCCTCTCCCACTTCCCAAGTATCTCTAGCTTTGAACTCCTTGGTCAATTTGACGTCGTCGCCTTCGTCTTTGAGTTGGACGAAGCGTCTCAGTGCATCTCGATTGAGAGCCACTCTCGTGCCTCTAACCCATGAGACAATGAGGTTGCCACTGTGGCTCTGCTTGTTTTCTACATTAGCATAGAACTCCCGGACCAGGTTGGGGTAGTAGTGCTTGGGCAACTGAAGGATGTTCTCCCATCCAAGTCTCTTGAATGCTGTAGAAATGTGATAGTGCGCGTCCACCCCCGGTGCCAAGTGTTTCTCAATGATGATCTCCTTGTCCAGTCCGGCTTCATACCACTCTTGGTTTTCGAGCGATGTGAATCGTGTGGTATCGTAGTCTGGCGGTGGCTCGTCACGGCTAGTAGATGCGGTCTTCCTGCGAGAACGCGGTGGCGGCTCAGGTGAGGAAGATTCTTCCTGAGGTGACTCCTCATGCAAAGAGGATGTGTGTTCCTCACTTGAGGAAGGAGTAGGAGTACGAATGCGAGCCCTCCTTGTGCGAGCCATAATACCTATACCAAAATAAGATGAACGTTCATTACAAAACGTATAAACTTGCTCACACATGTTAAATAAGAATTTAAGAAAATTTCGGCAGAGTTTCCCCTTGTAAAAGGGCGTATAAACCTGCCAACATGTACCACAAAAAACACAACCAAAGATCCTATTTTACGCATTTCAAGCTCAATTGCATATTTTCAAGTAAAATCGTCCTCAAAGAAATGAATCATTTGAACCTTAACCATCATTTCAATAATGTATATGCCAATATAATCATAATTTTAACCAAGAATCACACAACAATTGACTATAGCATTCTTAATAAAGTGCATACAAATGAGGCGTAAGTTTGCCAAAAGGTTTGAACGTACTTAACTAAATTATAAACACGCTCTTTTATCCAATGGAATGTGATCTAGTTGGCATATCATTTTCACTTGGTACAACAATAACTAATACTCCAAAGAACAAAATCATTCGTTGAATGAAAACGAACATTCACAAGTCTAAATCACTAAAATGCTCATGGCCAAAAATTGAGAAAAAATCTTAAAAATATCACAAAGTCCACAGTTCTCTCAAAAAATAAGCATGAAAATAGCTGTAACAATCTCTTTAAGCACAATGTGGCACAATTATATCAAGAAATCCCAACAAATATGCATTTATCATAACATTCCCAAAAACTATAAAAAACCCGAATAAGAAATTTTAAAATGTCAAAGAAATTCGCAAATTGTTACCTCAAATGTGTACATAGATAATGGAGGATGAAAAAGATGTAAAAGTTTACACAGAAACACGCCAAAATACCCCCCAAGTTGAGGAAATCAGGTGCGGCCCGAATTGAGGTTTTGCAGATCAAAACCCTTGTTTGATGTTGTTTCTTGGTAAAATAGATTGGGGTTACTGATCAGAAAAGGTTTGGGGAGGTTTTTATGAAGGAAGATTGGAGATTTGATGGTTAAAATGGAAGATTGGAAGAAAGGGGTGGGGTTTCGGTGAGAAGAGGGAAGAAAAATTTTGAAAAGTGCAGAAACGAAGCCTCGTTTCTGCTATATCCGCGAACCGATCCGAGCACGGATCGGTTCATGAAGGCCTCGGATCCGACAGGCCTCGGATCAGTCTCAACAGAAACACAAGCGAGGCCGCGGATGTATCTGGTTTGAAATGGATCCGGGCTCGGATCTATAGATCCGCGGTCGGATCTTTCTGGGGTTCCTAGGATCCGAGCTCGGATCCGTGTTTCTCTGCAATAATTGCAGAAACTGCAATTTTTCAAACTTTTGTCCCCTTTTTCGGCCAATTCCAATTCACACATTTGACAAACATTTTATCAATTCTAACCTCGTACGCACATGTAA
This sequence comes from Coffea eugenioides, assembly GCF_003713205.1. NCBI lineage: Eukaryota > Viridiplantae > Streptophyta > Magnoliopsida > Gentianales > Rubiaceae > Coffea > Coffea eugenioides. The sequence goes on from NC_040040.1 coordinate 47,837,173, forward strand.
TATACCATAAACACTATATCCAACCTCTCAAAACACAAGAAACACATTTACATTAGAAATCGAGGGGTGAGGTTCTTTGGTCATTTTTGCACTTTTACACTAAAATGGCATTTTTTGGCCTTAAATACATATCAAATGACTAAACTTGAGCTTTTATAACCATGATATCACCAACACTCACTTGAAATGCACAATGCATGTATATGCATGGGAATTTTAAGCACTTAAAACACAATTTGGTAAGAAAAACTCCCTTAAACCACGTGTTCTTCAAATGCACCTTTAAGATGGAAGTTCCGACATGTAACTAATTTACCGTGTATAAAATAGAGGTGTAGAGCTGTATAATGCATAAGAATACTCATATAACCTACATTTTTTTTGTAGTGTTTAAAAGAGTACTCATATAAAGTGAGAACTAAGATACGCGCGATCGCGTTGTTCCACTCATATTGCTGAAATTTTAGAATATATACAAAATGTCACAAACAAAAGTATGTAATCCATAAGTTAGGTTAGTTATACAATAACAATACGAGTAGCGTGCAATCAATGGTGCCCAAGTTTCCCATGAGTACCACATGTTGTTGGTTTGGGTATTCTTTGGTTTCGACGTGGTTGGTTTGGCACTACTGTATGGACTTGAGTAATATGTGTCAACAGTGTAGTATCTTGAATTTCAGTGCTTGTGCCTTCACCTCCTTCACATTGCTCAGAAACATCGCGATGTGAGTCCCTATCGGGCGTAAACTCTGTGTACGTCACAGGGGACCTGTGATAATGGCCAATCGATACACCTCCGTCATGCATGACTTCGGTCTGAGGTGTGACAAAAGCAGTTGCGCCAGCTTGGTCTTCAGTTGCCATCGAACCTCCATGGAATCCAGTTTGCATGGCGGGCTCTGGTGATCGGAGTCTACGACGTCGCCCACCGCCATGCTGACTTCCGTGGGTATTTCTAGGAGCTCGCTGAACACGACATGGATCAGGGTATAGTGGAATCTCATGTGGTACGTGTGGAGGACGAAATGCAAGTCGGCGGGACTCTCCTACATGATGCAAAGATGTGGATGCAAAGTCCCTCAACTCTTGAAAATATCCGCTGTGTTGTTCATCACTAACGCCAAGAGAGTCCTGTGCCATGAAATACAGGCGAGACATGGCATCGCTCTGCAAAACCAATCGACCAAATTAGAAGGACATACAGTTGTGAAAAATAGTTTAAAAGGTCAGTAAACTATTTGTGATTATTAAAAGTGGGTTGGAAATAAACTATACAAGATATTGTGCCCTAGCGCTATCACCCCGGAAGCCCTCAGGGAAAGCAGGAAATCGACTCGGATTTGAAATATAAATCACCGTGCGCTCCCGATACCACTGAACATACTCATCGGATGGATATGTAGTATCTTCAATTACTGTGCCATCTTGTACATGCACACGTCGATCAATCCAAATATCAATATATTGTCTATGCGTGGTGCTCCAGTCTTGATTCGCCCTACCACGACGATCTAGAGAATGTAGAGCTGCCTGATTATCCGTTAACCTCATATCAGGCAGGGACTGATGAAACCCAAACTGCCGCATAACCCGATGAGGGAGGTGCGGCTCAACTACATCCCAGCAAATAAGATACGTTACGGACCTCCAAATGTCCTGACCTGCAGTACAATACGCAGGAAGACAAGCGAGAACGTCCGCCGAATATGGCTGCCATATGAACTGCAAAAAAATATAACATGAAAATTGTTTCATTTTTTGTATTAAGAAATAATAAAGGGAACCGATCCGAGCTCGGATCGAAACTGAATGAGTGCGGATCTGGCAGGGATCGGATGTAGGCCTGCGGAAGCACATACGATCCCTCGGATACCTTAGTGCAATTTTTGGATACGAGCTCGGATTAATGGATCCGCGGGCGGATCCGTCTGGGCACATAGGATCCGAGCTCGGATCTGTAATTGTCTGCACTAATTGCAGAAACTGCAATTTACCAAACTTTTTCGAATATTTTCCAAAAAATTCGAAAAAACGCGGGTGAAAACCGATTTATGAAATCTAACCTCCCACGCACATGTAATATACCAAAAGTACAATACCCACTCTCTTAAAACACATCAAACACATCTACATTGCAAATCGAAGGGTGAGGTTCTTTGCTCATTTTTTCTAAGTTTACACAAAAAAAGCCACTTTTGACCATTACATGCACATCATATGCTAGTCAATACCTCTTCAGCCCGTAGGCCTGTCAACTGATCTCGGAATGCGGGCACAACATGCCTAACAACTCTGTGTACGTCCAAATCATTATTCCACCTAAAAATATAAAAAGTATGAACCTGTTTAGAACAAATTATATCTTGGTTCGATATCAAATGTCACGGAAACAGCCGAAATAAGGGCGAAACGACGCACCTAGCTCCATATGGACCAGGGTAATGCTCCAACGGCGCGATTCGGTCCGGACGCATGGTTGGTATATGTTCCCAAATCCAGAGTTGTTAGAAAATTAGAATCAATGTTAAAATTGCAAAATTAAAAAATGCAAAAAAATGAAGATAAATGTCCCTATTGATTGCAATGTACCTGTAGCAAAACTAATGGACCGGCAATAGCCGATTTGGCAGGATGCGTGGCATCACAAAGTGACCGATAGAGAGTCGCCAAACACGCACTACCCCAACTATATTGGCCAACAGTTTCCAAGTCCCGCAGTAATGGAAGATACAACAAAGGGACTTTGTTGCCGGACTTATCGGACAATAAGTGTCCACCTAATATCAGTAAGAGGTAGATGCGCGCACGCTACCTACATTCCGCATCTGAAGCATCGGGTGGCAACTCTGTATCCAAGACTCTTGCTAAACATCTCCAACTTTAGCCTCTGTCCATCAAAGTATCCAACTGCAGGAGAAAATCCAAGGAGCTCCTCACAAATGGCTCCCCACTCCTGAATGCTGCGGTATGTGTCTACCCCTATAACCGGTGGACCATCGATGTTCAACCCCCACAACACCTCTACATCCTGTAATGTCACGGTAGCCTCTCCAACCGGTAAATGGAATGTATGCGTCTCGGGCCGCCATCTCTCGACTAAAGATGTGATCAAAGAATGATCAACCATCTGATATCCACTCTCAAGCACCCCATCAAATCCAGCCAAGGCAATATAACGCAAAACCCCATCAGGAATAGGCGTATGCTCCCAAAATCCTCTGTCACACCGTCTGACATCTAACTGATTGCCCTCAATATGTCCGTGAAAAATTGAATGCGCCCGGTGTGCAGTTCCCCCCGATATAATGTCGTGCACGTATGGTCCTGGATGTAGGCCTGCAGGGATAGGAGTGTCGGCCATAATCCCAAGCAAATATCTACATCAATTAAAGACCATGAGTCATGCATAAGTAAAACCCTAAAAGTGGGCAGTATCCAATTTTGACCTATAAATCGCGGCCACGGGTTTTATTTTTCAGCAAAATTTGACCATAGAACTAAGATACATCGAGTGAGAACTCCATTTCTATCAGTTAATTTTTTTTACAAACATTTGTTATCCCTCTATGTATTCATATACTGCAGCAATGTATTTGTAGTCATATTTTAAAACGTGGTTTGACAAAAAATTTGGCAAAGTCTCCCCTATAAAGCGGCCATAACTCCCTGCCAATAGCTCCTCAAAAATGTCCCTTTGGGGCTGCAGGTGTAAACTGGAAATTCAATACTTATCAAAGTACATAACGAGTAGCGCATTTGACAAATGATAAATTCAAGTCACTAATGTAGTTATTTAAAATAAATCCAGGATCGAACACAAATGAACTAGGCTATAAATCCGTAGTTCAAAAAAATTGAACTAACATGAAACAAAAATTCGGACAAAATATCTAGGGAATCGATCAAATCAAGGCCTATAATTCGGACAATTTCTCCTATTGTGACCCGTCTGATGACAATTTCGACATCTTCTTGGTTCGTCTGGATCCCTTTCATCCATATCATTCCGAATTCTGCTAACTCGAACCCGTCCTGCCCGACGTGTAATAAATTTGCTCTTGTCTGCCTGCAGCTCCCACCCAAGATTGAGCCAAGTATGTTGATGCGGCAATGGGTTAAACATGCCTGAATACTGGACCGCCCACCTTATTTTGGTAAACTGCTGGTCCACAAGCAATCCCGGATTGTCACCTCTATTCCTGCACACCGCCAAAGCGTGTGAACAAGGAAGTCTGTATATCTGCCGCTTTCCACAAGAGCATGTCTTATCAAAAAACCTGATGGTTTGCGTATTGCCTCCTTTACCATCGACACGCCGCCCTGTGATAACCTTATATACGCCCGATGGGCCATCGAACTCAATGACTCTGTGGGCGCCTGCCTTCCGCTCAGCATTTTTAAAACGCCGCCATATCCTTGGGGGAAAAGGATTGCGACAATGTGAAGCATCTTCCCTTCTCGTCTTAAATAACGCAACTGTCCGATGAAATGTCATGTCAATGCATGCACGAATTGGCAAATGCCGTGCCCCGCGCAAGACATTATTATAGCTTTCGGATATGTTGGTAGTTAGAATACCCCAACGACGGCCATCGTCGTGTGTTAGGCACCACTTTTCTGGACTAATGGCTGACAGATAATTCCAAGCATCTGGGAACATGCTCCGTAGTTCTCTTCTGAACATCCGCCACTTGCGTAATTGTCTTGCCCTTCCCATTGCCCAACACAACTTGCGAAGGTGTAAACCTTTGAAGTGTGTCATCAAATTGCTCCTAACATGTCGCAGGCAAAATCTATGGTAGGCTAAAGGTTCCGCCCAATAGTCAAAGTGTGTCATGGTATAGATGATACCATTGTGGCGATCGGAAATGACACAGATAGGATGTCGATCAAGTGCCACATTATATCTTAATTGTTCCATAAACCACGACCAACTGGAAATCGTCTCCTCATCAACTATGGCATAAGCAATTGGCAGAATCTGGTTGTTCGCATCTTGCGTGACTGCAACAAGGAGTTTGCCCTTGTATTCGCCACGCAAATGAGTGCCATCAACGCATATAACCGGCCTGCACATGTGGAATGCTTCAATAGCCGGTCCAAATGCCCAGAATACATACTTAAAGGTCTTAACTCGATCCGAACTATCCGAATGATGCGACCACTCCACCACGGTGCCTGGATTGGATTGCACCAGGGCATCGAGATACTGTGGTAGTTCGGCAAAATTCGCTTCCCAAGATCCAAACACAAGCCCAATTGCTTTACGTCTGGCATACCAGGCTTTTTTGTAAGACACATCAACCTTCAAGTTTTCTTTAACGGAACTTAGTATGTTCTTGACCTTTAATCCAGGGTCATCTTCAATGCTACGGAGGATGTGCCTTGAAATAACGGAAGCCGTCAGGCTTGTATTGTTATTTCTAATCATGTCGCCCAAGCAGTTATGGTCATTGACCCACTTTGTAATTTGCCACATTCCATGAGTCTTTTTCTTTACGGCTCTAACACACCAGTCGCATGGTGGATACGATGGCGCGGTTGAAGTGGAAGGAGTTCTTTCAATTGATGACTTGCATTTAGCAAACCACGTGTTACTCTTACTCTCAATAACTCTGAACTCCCTATTGTGATTGATGGACCACATCCTAACTGCTCGGCTGAGCTGCTGCTTACTCTCAAATCTCATATGAAGACGTATATTATTATTCTCCTCACTGAATGTTACAATACGCTCCAATCCATCCTCCTCTTCCATATCATCATCATCTATGTTCCCAAGATCGGAGAAAAATGCCATTCCTCTTGGCACATATGCAGAGCTGCCAGCTGTGCTATTGCGTCTGTCCAAGTGGAACATATCGAGGTTTACTCTTAAACCCCCACCTTCATGCTCATCATCCGAGTCACTACCAGACACATCTTGCGACTCCGACTCTTCAACCTCTTCCGCATCAACTTCCGGGTCATCTTCTTCCAGATCATCTTCAAGAGAGCCAAGGAGCCTATCATGTATACTAGCATATACATCATCTTCAGCTGAACTGCGACAACCTTGCCCAGGGTTAGACTCGATCCCAATTGGAGAAATATGGCATGATGGACCTGGATCTCCAAAACTTGGAATCGAATCCAGGCCATGAAAATATTCCTGGGCAGTTAAACTTTGTTGGATCCATGAATGCATGTACAAGCGACATCATTGGACCAACATTACCTATTGGTCCAGTGAATACGCTATTAACTACAGGCATTTGGACGATTTCTTCCTTCTCGATATAAATCTCCGCCATGTATGAAACTCTTTCGATCCAAAGATCGTACATTACATCAAGAGTTTCATCATCAACTACTGCGGAAACAGTATATTTGGAACTCTCCAACGGTTGACGAAGAAACAATTTCAGCTTGAACATCCCTTTATCGACCCCAATATAGTGGTAAATCCTGTCAACCAACTCCCCGTATCCAATTCTATGCCTCAAAGTGAATGTCCGGTTGGAAGTACGAGGCAAATAACAAACAAAGTCACCCTCGTAATGTATTTGTCCTCCCCAATAAAGGTTTACCCGCAGAGGTCTTTCTACAGACATGTTTGTAAAATGAATCCCTATTTTGGGGACAATATATTAGAATTAGTAGTCCAAGGGTCCAAACAAATGAAAGAGGATGGACTGTAGGTCGAAATTGGAACTATTATATAGACTAATTTCGATCCAGATGTTTATGAAAAAATTGAAAACAGGTATGAAATATGCTATAAATAACGATAGCAATAGCCTAAAACTCCAAACGCAATTTTTAGAAAATTTGGACAGAGTCTCCCCTAAAATTAGACTAAAACTCCTTGCCAACCAATCCGAAAAGGGAACCCGATTAAGTAGTAATCACATTTGCCACACTACATATTGTCAAGAGACCCTATAGTTGTAATATAACATAAATTAGCTAATGGCTTGTATCAAATCCGAATTAAGCCTTATGCATAAGAAACAGTTGTTGTAATATAAAATAAATAACCTAATAGTGAGTTACCCTCACAAAGAAAGATCTACAAAAATTTCGACATAGTCTCCCCTATAAATGGCCTCAAACTCCCTGTCAAACAGTCCAAATATCCATGAAATTCAAAAGCTCCAATCTATAAACTACATAATGTCAATAAAGTCTCAAAGCTCCAATTGCAAAACATACAATATCCAATGTACATAGTGTTTCGACCAAAAGTAATAGGGTCGATAAATAGATTTAAAAAAAAATATCTGATGAATTTTAAAAGAATTCTACAAATGGGGCATTTTGAGCATGGGATTACATCCAAAGGGTCTTCGCCTTCAGCAAATGCGAACTCACGGAGCTCGAATTTTCGCACGACGAAATCCACAAAAAATTTTAACAAAAAATAAAACCACACCTCGCATTTATTATTATGAAATGCGAGGATCCGAGCTCGGATTATTTATGGCAGCCCTCAGATCCAACAGGGTTCGGATCCTTCTCAACGGATGATCAGACGAGACCTCGGATCTGAGTAAACAACTATGGATCCGACGATCCGACCTCGTATCATAAGGATCCGAGGTCGGATCCTTCTGCCTTTAGTCGTATCCGAGCTCGGATCTTTCTTTTTCTGCACTAATTGCAGAAAACTGCAAATAAACTGCAACAAATTGGAAACGAAAAAATTGCCCGAATTCGAAAAAGATAACGTATTTCCTCAAATCCACCACAAAAATTGCAAAAATAAGCACAACCCACATCACATTTACACCCAAATTTCACAACAAATCTGAACCTGCCCTTGGATGAAAGTATTCAACTATTCATTAAACTTAAAAAGCTATACTTGAGGCATTGCAAGTGCAAAAGCCTAACCTTTATGCTGTTTGACAGTAGCAATGGGACGCCAATGCTGGCAAATTTTGGGAAGCGGCAAACGCGAAACCAGTCTTTCGATGCTCCGGTCTGCTCCGGTCTTTGGATGCGTCGATGTGCAGAAACCAGGTCTGTTTTCTTTGTTTTGCTATTCAACAATTCCGAATTCTTTGTTTTGCTGTTTGACAGCTATTCAACCAGCTATTCTTTGTTTTGTCTTTTTTTTTTTCGAAATGGGGTCTTGGCGGTTGATAGAGCTATCACCCGATGACTGAGCTCGCATTGAGCTCGCATTCGCAAAATGCGAGCTCACTGAGCTCGCATTCTGAGAATGCGAAGACCCTCATTTGTAGAATCAACTCCAAAAACCGCCATCGTTGTAGAAATCTTTTTTTTTTCCATCACAAAATAAGAATTCACCCTAGGGACACATGGTATTCGTATGTACGCCCTAAAGATTAGGATTTTTTTTTATACAATTTAATTATTTATATTTATTGAATGGCATTTGTCTTATTAATTATCTCGATATTTCAATTAGTATAAACGATACATACATTAATGTAATAATAAAGTATCATAATTATGACAAATATTAACTGGGATTTATTTTAAATATTTATATTTATGGTATTAATAAATGAGAAACTATTAATACAAATAGATTTTTTTTATCTGCCAATCATATTTGGCGTGTGGATTTCGATGCCTATTTTATTAATAATGAAATTAGGAAAAAGTACAACGAAGGAGGGGGACATAAAGCCTTTACCTCCTGATATAGAATCTAAAATTACATATACCTATCTTATCTAAACAAAATAAATCCTTAGCTAATGAAGAAAAATCAGAACTCAATTTGTAAACGTCAAATCGCCCATGTTGAATCCAAGAACCTACCAAAGCTTCTGCAACATCATTTGCCTCACGGAAACAGTGGAACACTACGGATCCCTCTTAACTGTTGCCCGAATGTCTGCCGGAATCTGAAACCTTCCTTCCAATGCCCCAACTAGAACCAGGGAGCCTAGTTCCAAACACACCTGTGATTTTCCATATTTCTAGCAAAGCTGAAGACCAACTATAAGTCTAAAAGAGCACGCGCCTCCGCTTGTAAAGAATTTGTCTTGCCAAAGAAATCTGAAAATGCACCGAATTCAATCCTTACAGTTCCTCCTCCACTACCATGGTTCGCTATCACGGGTCACGGTCGCATCGCAGTCTTGATTATTCTACATTCGTTGCGGCATATCGATTGAATATCGGGTGATACACACATTATAGCACATGAAAGTTTCCAAAAATTTTTAAAAAATTACTAAAATTAGAAAAATATCAAAAAAGGCATAATTTAAAAAATATCTGAGTAGACTAGAATATATCGACTGTTACTATTAACTGAATTGTGAGTCTACATTGCCCTTGCTAGTCCATTTCACAGTCACGGATTGTATTTGACCTACAAAGTAGCACGTAGAAGATTAGAATAGCAAAAGATGTTGAACATTAAAGTTGATTTTTTGGGACTAATGAAGAGCAATTAGTTTGTCATTTTCCAATGTTACTTTCTTGTAGAGTCTAGAATTGTCTTTTGGTTTACTGATGGTATTTAGTTGTTAGTTGGCATTAATTGTGAGGGTTCCTATCCCTATGTTTATATAGTTGTATTTGATGTGAGCAAGCAAGCAAGTGGAGTTGTTTTCTTGTTGAATACAGCTTATTCCTAGCTATCTTTTTCACAGCTTGTTATTGGTCCTGGGCTGGTGTATTTTGTTTTACACCATTTTTTCTACTTGGTACCAGAGCTTCAAGGGTGATTGCTATCTTTGTCTTATCCCTTGGTGAAAAAGATTAGCTGTGACAATGGATTCTACATGTCGTTTTAATGGGCTGGGAATGGAGTTGCTGAATCAGTCCAATTACAAGATATGGAGGTCCTGCATGGAATCTTATTTGGTTGGTGAAGATCTGTGGGACGTAGTTGGTGGTGATAAAACTAAGCCACTAGAATCTAATGAACAAAATGCTGAAGCTGTTAAGAAGTGGAGAAGTTTGAATGGCAAGGCTGAGTTTGCTCTAAAAAGATCTATCTCTCATGGTCTCTTTGAGCATATTATCAAAGGCAAGTCTGCAAATGAGATTTGGGAAACTCTTGATCGACTATACAACAAAAGGGATGTAAGTCGGCTGCAAATGCTAGAGAATGAGTTGGCAAATGCAACACAAGATGAACTCTCAATTTCTCAATTTTTTGTCAAGATAAAAAACCTGTGTTCAGAGATATCATTACTAGATCCAGATGAGCCAATCTCTGAAGCACGGTTAAGACGTCACATTGTTCGAGGCTTGAAACCAGAGTACACTCCTTTTATTACATCTATTCAAGGATGGGCACAACAACCATCTTTGGAAGAGTTGGAGAATCTTTTGACTTCACAGGAGTCTTTAGCTAAGCAAATGGCTGGTATTCAAGTTTCAAAAGGGGAAGGAGAAGTCTTGTTGGCTGCTGGAAAGAACTTCAAAAGAAAAGAGAAGAAATTTGACTCGAGTAGAGGAAGAGCTGGATCTTTAGAGAAAGATGGTAGAAAGCCAATAATATGTTACCGTTGCCACAAACCTGGACATATAATGAAGAACTGCAAGGTCAGCATACAAGAAACTAATGTTGCAGCAGCAGAAAAGGATGATCAATCTGATGAAGATTGGGGAAAATGTTTTGTGGCTGAAACGAAAGATATTGATGCATTGGCTTCCATCAATCTTGAAGACGAATGGATTGTTGATTCTGGTTGTGGGCATCACTTGACTGGTGACGAATCCAAGTTCTCAAATTTTCATCAATATAATGGTAAACATGCCATTGTTACAGCAGACAACTCCATACACTAAGTGTCAAAAGAAGGAAAGGTCATCATAAATGGTAAGGACAATGATCAAATTACTCTTAATAGTGTGTTTCATGTTCCAGGGATGAAGAAAAATCTGTTTTCCGTTACTAATGCTGTGGATTCTGGTAGCTTTGTTCTTTTTGGCCCCAAGAATGTTAAATTTCTTAAAAACATAAGAGTATTGGATGCTGATGTTATTCACACGGGTGAAAGATTTAAAGATTTATATGTTTTATCAGCTTCTTCATCTTATGTTGAAAAAATGAGCTGCAATGATAATGTCTCTATCTGGCATGCAAGATTAGGACATGTCAACATGGAAAAATTGAAAGTAATGGTACAGAAGAAATTGGTTAATGGCTTGCCTAATTTAGCTAATTTTAACCAGAAGGAAATTTGTGAAGGCTGTCAATTTGGGAAGTCTCATAGACTCCCATTTGATAAGTCTATCATAAGAAGCAGGACTCCTTTGGAATGCATTCATGGAGATCTATTTGGACCAACTAGAACACCTTCACTTTCTAGATTTAGATTTATGTTAATTCTAGTTGATGATTTTACAAGATTTACATGGGTCTATTTTGTAAAACAAAAGTCAGATGTTTTATCAAGATTTCAGGAATTTAAAGAAATGGTGGAAGGTGAAACTGGCATGAAGATAAGGCGGCTAAGAACTGACAATGGTGGAGAGTTCACTTCTGATGATTTCTTTTCTTTCTGTCGACAACTCGGGATAAGAAGGCAACTCTCTTGTCCAGAAACCCCACAAGAAAATGGGGTCGCCGAAAGAAAAATCCGACATATTACTGAGACTTGCAAGAGCTGGTTACATGCCAAGAATTTACCTAAATTTTTATGGGCAGAAGGTATGATGTGTGCAGCATATGTGATTAATCAGATGCCTCTCAGTCCAACCAATATGAGGTCTCCATATGAGTTGATATACGGAGAGAAGCCTAGTGTCGAACACTTTAAAGTGTTTGGTTCGGTCTGCTATGTTCATGTTCCAGATTCCAAAAGGAGTAAGCTTGATTCAAAAGCAAAGAAGTGCATTTTTATAGGGTATGATGATAGAAAGAAAGGCTGGAAATGCATGGATCCTAAAAGTCACAAGTTTACTGTTTCTAGAAATGTTGTGTTTGATGAGATATCAAGCTACTACACCCCAAAAGGGACCATTTCAGGTCAGAATCTTCACGTACCGGAGACAACTGTCTTGCCTATGTCAGTTGAAGCTGCAAATGGTTCTTCTAGTCTTCAAGGTTCCATGTCATGTGAAAGGGGGAGCATAAGTTGTCAAAATGAGACTGAGCAATCTGTTCAAGATGCTTCCTTAGAGCAATCATCAGAATCAGTAAATCAAAGGCCAAGGTGAAGTATCATTAAACCAGCCCGTTATCGAGATGAAAACTTTGTCACTACTTACTCATGCTATTTTGCAGGACCTGTGGATGAAGATGAACCATCATGCTATGAAGAGGCCAAGGCTTCAAAGGATTGGAATCTTGCTATGGATGAAGAAATGAAAGCACTAATGAAGAATGAAACTTGGGATCTTGTCCCAAGGATAGGAAATGTACATCCTATCACATGTAAATGGGTTTATAAGCTGAAAAGGAGAGCAGATGGCAGCATAGATAGATTCAAAGCAAGGCTGGTTGCTCGCGGCTTTTCTCAAAAGCAAGGTGAAGATTTTGAGGAAACCTTTAGTCCTGTGGCAAAAATGACATCAGTTCGAGTTCTAATCTCCTTGGCAGCATCTCAAGGGTGGAAACTATGGCAGCTTGACGTGAAAAATGCATTTCTATATGGTGAGCTGGATAAACACATTTACATGGAACAACCACCAGGTTACATCTCTAAGACCCATCCTGACTTTGTTTGCAAACTCAAAAAGGCACTTTATGGATTAAAACAAGCTCCAAGAGCTTGGTATGGAAAGATTGCTGAATATTTGCATTTTTGTGGTTATCTTGTTAGCCATTCTGATTCTAGTTTGTTTATTAAAAATTCTGGAGATCTACATATGGTGGTATTGTTGTATGTGGATGACATGATAGTGACAGGAAATGATGAAAAAGAAGTAGCAAATCTAAGAGCTGAACTTTCAACGAGATTTGAAATGAAAGATCTTGCGGAGTTAAGTAATTTCCTTGGCTTAGAAGTGAAGTCCGTAATGGATGGAATCTTCTTAACACAAGAAGGATATGCCAAGAAGCTTGTTGACAGATTTGGAATGAAGAGTAGCAAGAAATGTTTTACTCCTCTTGATGCAAATGCAAAGATTAAGAGCAAGAAGGGCTCACTTCTTTTGGATCCTCGTCCTTTTCGTGCCTTGGTTGGAAGTCTTCTTTATTTGACTATATCAAGGCCAGATATTGTGTTTTCAGTCAATTTTATAAGCTGGTTCATGCAAGCACCACAGAAGCCACATTTAGAAGTGGCAAAGAAAATTTTGAAGTACATAGACACCACATCTGATATTGGATTGCTGTACAAGAGTGGTGCTGATTTTTCACTACATGGATACACGGATGCTGATTTGGGAGGAGATTTGGATGACCGTAAATCTACTTCAGCATATGTATTTCTATGTGGTTCAACAGGAGTGTCGTGGTGTAGCAGGAAACAGGATTCTATTTCGTTATCAACAACAGAGGCAGAATACAAAGCTGCCACTCTTGCTGCTCAGGAATGTGTATGGCTTAGAAGGCTTGTTGAAGATGTTTATCTTCCTATTTCTGGACCCACTGAAGTTTTTGGTGACAATCAGAGTGCTATCAAGCTTGCCTCCAATCCAATTTGTCATGCAAGAACCAAACATATTGAATTGAAGCATCATTTCATTAGAGAGAGAGTTCTTGATGGTACTATCAAAGTCTTAGACATACGAAGTGATAAGAATGTTGCAGATATTCTGACTAAGGCACTTCCTAAGGCAGCTTTTGAGGTGCTTAGGGCCAAAATTGGATTAGTTTCCAAAAAAATCACTTTAAGGGGGAGTGTTGAACATTAAAGTTGATTTTTTGGGACTAATGAAGAGCAATTAGTTTGTCATTTTCCAATGTTACTTTCTTGTAGAGTCTAGAATTGTCTTTTGGTTTACTGATGGTATTTAGTTGTTAGTTGGCATTAATTGTGAGGGTTCCTATCCCTATGTATATATAGTTGTATTTGATGTGAGCAAGCAAGCAAGTGGAGTTGTTTTCTTGTTGAATACAGCTTATTCCTAGCTATCTTTTTCACAGCTTGTTATTGGTCCTGGGCTGGTGTATTTTGTTTTACACCATTTTTTCTACAAAAGAAAGTGTGAAAGGGAAAACAGAAGAAAGCCTAACAAGCAAAAACAGAAAAAAGCACTGATTTTCAGAGTAAAATTGGTTATAGCAGGGTTAATGGATATTAGTAATGGTTGATCTTCAGCTATGGATTTAAGAAAAAGAAGCAATTATGCAATACATTATAACAACTCAGATCTGACAAACAATTATGGAATACTATCTATTACATCTTCAAGAAACAACTTCAAGGAAGCATAGGATGATCCTCCTCCATTTAGAGTCAACCTGCTCTTTTCTTTGATTTCCTTTACCTTCTCTCTGATTTCATTCTCAGGATCCATCAGATGTTTAATCCCTCTTTCAATCACATCTGCACTCAAAATCTCACTGCTCACACCCAGTACGAAATCCCTTTTGAAATCTATTTTGATCTCCACTGCCGTTGCCAAGTCCTTCACCATTAAGAACGCATTCATCTGCTGCTCAGCATAAAGTGGCCATGTTGCCACTGGCACACCGCACCAAACACTTTCCAATATTGAGTTCCAGCCACAATGAGAAACAAAGCCTCCCACAGCAGGATGGGATAGAACTGCTGCCTGTGGTGCCCATCCAATAACTTTTCCAACCACAGCAGTTCGCTGCAAGAACCCTTCTGGCAAGACTTCATCCAGGTTCTCATACTTGGAAACTCAAAATTTTCTTTAGGTGAAGGCCTTCTCAATGACCAGAGGAATCGATATCCACTGCGCTCGAGTGCATAGGCAATTTCCTTCACTTGGTCACCATCAAAACTACCTCCACTACCAAAGCAAAGGAACACAACAGAACATTCTGGCTGAAGATCGAGCCATTTCATAATCATCTCAGTTTCTTGATTTTGACTATTGCTTCCCTTCAGATTCAATACAGGCCCTACTGCATATACTGGTGGGATGGTTTTATCATTGCTCAAGGCCTGAATCGCATGGAATTCTAGCTCAAGGAAAGTGTTAACTATGATTCCCTTGGTCTCCTTGAATCTTCTGACCTGATCGAGGAGCATGTCCCCACCTCCATCCTTGTCAAAAAATGCAGGTGACAAAAGTTTAGCTGGAACAGGATTGATGTAAGTAGGCAAAGCTAATTCATCGTCTGAATTCTCGTAATGGCTCACATCTTCATTGAGATCATCTCTCAGAGTTTGCAACTGGAATAAAAGGCCAAGCGGTGCAGCACCGCCTGGGCAAAATATATAGGAAGGAACCCCAAATTCATTGGCTACATCAATCAAAGAGGTGCAAAACATGTCTATGACGATCCCACCAAGATGCGACGAAACACAATTGGATATTTCAGCAAGAACCTCCCT